>NC_060237.1:14758969-15058969 GCF_021155775.2 Neodiprion pinetum
TTTCAGTGAAGAGCTATATTTTTTTGAAACAATTATATTATTCCAACATATAGCGCAAATTCTCACTGAGGATGGTTCTCAAAAAATATGTCGGTCTCAGCGGTTTCTTTTTTTTTTGCCATCCATACTGTACTCTTTGGCAACGGAATTACTGAGGCAGCGTTTCAAGGCATTGAATAAAAAATCATGGGTGTCTTTTCCGCCAAGAGTTTTCATAAAGTGTACCTAAAAACATATATTGAGAAAATACAGTAAATTATTTCATACCACATATTATAGTGATTGTAAATTATGCACTAGTCAAAAAAATATTGCAAGCCAAATAGAAAAATCACAACAATTCCCATTGTCACCTTACATTTTCACTATAGGATTCCCTCACCATTTAGATTAGCAACCAGTATATAAATTTATACAGTTAAAATGTTTTGAAATGAATTGTATTAATGCGTGCAGATAGGTAATCCAGGACAAAATAGAACATAATAAGAGTTATAATTGCGTGCTATTAATTTAGTATAATATAAGTGGAGAATTTAGTTTGTCGAGGGGCAATATATGTAATCATTATTTTGATCAGTATGTGATTAACCAGAATAAAGCTCTTGCCGATTATACAGGGTGTCTAGTCTAACCTAAAACAGAAATTTCCTGAAATTTTCAGAAGTATAAAAAACTTCTCTAATTTGTTTGATGATTATAGCCGTAAAACTTTGTTCAAAAATATTTTAATCCCAATTTACTTCGTTACAAATTTTTATTCATGTGAGCCTCAGTATGTATCAACAATTATTGCTGTGTACAAATGATTATTACTCGCGCACTGTACAAAATGTGCAGCATAGTTGCTGTTTTTCACAATGTAGGTATATGTTTCGGTTAAATTCCCTGACTACCCCGATTTCATTGATTTTCGGGTTAAGTAGAAACCCTGTATCTGTATATCCGATGCAAATGACCGAATTAATTGGATTAATTAGGATTCAGGATTTAATCAATATTCTTGTTCAATCAAATATTCTTTATACTCCTAATCTGTAATACTTCTCAAATGAAAGTCTTCGTGCCTTCTAAATCTTTTCATTGAATATAGAACAATCCAATAAATGATATAATCTATACTATAGAATTATAGGTCTGGAATATTGAATACAGGTTTATATAGTGAGGGGCTTTAGTCCTTCGGACCCCATAACCGCGAAACGTTACAATACATACAAGCCGTGCACAGACGATGTATCATAATTATAAAATCGCTTACTGTTGCACACAATTTTTCTTTTGAAACGCCATTATCTACCTTAACCTGAAATATGAAATAGTTTGTTTAGTTGTTGACTGTTGTACCTGCTGGATGTTAGCTAGGGAACGCCAAGCACTAGAATTTACCGTATTTATATTTATACGTATATTCTTCATTGCACTCAGATGGAGAATGGTTATGATAGTTTAAAATTCTCCATCATTAGTGGAAGATTATTGTATATTAAATCAACACTGTATGCTACATATTTGATCATATATACCATGAATTTAATTGCATACATTTTGCATTTGTCACTTTGATTTCAAATTAGCGAAATTCTAGAGCCAATAATGTGCAAGACAATGGGTTGTATCAACTCATCAATTTTGGAATTTTACGATTAAAAAAGATTTCAACAAATTTCAAGAAACATCAGATTTCAGAAGGTTGCAAAAAAAGATTTTTGAAGATACAAAGAGATTTCAACGGCCCTCAAATGATCTCAAATAATTTCAGGAGATTTCACTGGATTTAAAAAGGTTTTGAGGGTTTTCTAAAATTGACAAAAGATGAACGAAGTGGTGTACTGAATTTGATAAGGAATGAAACCCGTCAAAGCAGGTATTGCTGGCAATTTTTCAAACTATTTGGGCATTTTCGTTCCTGAAACACAATTATTTGTGCAGGACTAATTTTGTAAAACGAGTACAATTTCCAAATGATAACAGATTCTCTTACCACTCGTGATGCAAATTCCTTTTCTCGCAATTTATTATCGAATTCATCGAATTCTAGAAGAGTCCCCAATGGCAACATAGCTTCAAGTGCGTCTCCGTCCGCACCATGACCATTATTTTGAGCCCCTGGAAGGTGTAACTCCTTTGCTTTTAGTGAATCTTCGATGACCTTGAGTCGTTTTTCGACCTCTTGGGTCGTGTGGTAAATTTTGCTAATAGTGATTAGTAGCTCTCTATGGAAGTCTGAAACGAACAAATCGTATTTATATAAATTTAGGTGAACATATATTCGACTGGACAATATCTGCAAATAAAATATAAATCTTTGACAGGGGACTCCACAAGTTTATAGATTATGATAGTTTAAGTCTTAGAAAAGATATTTATGGTCTGTAATGGAAATATAGATATACGTAGGAAACCTTTTGCAACTAAGAAACTACAGAGAGACTGTGGAAAATCGAATCTACACAAAACTAATCTAACCTGTTCAATAATATAGGGTACCTGGAATACAGGGCATGCTCTTTACAAAACAAATTTAATTGAAGAAGCTATTTAATTCGTAACATAATCTTAATTCAATGACCATCCACCTGCAATTGCTACGTCAACTATTTATTAGTAGATATACATTTACCTTCTAGAATAATAGTTTCTTTGTTTTCTTTGGCTGAACGCTGCATGCCTTTGTTACTCGCCAATCCCCTTCCTACAAGTATTAGATGTTTAGGAAAAAGTATTTACACAATTTTTTACACAAAAATGTAAAAGCGATGGATGAAATAAAACCATGGTTCACAGTCATACATCCTTACCAACTTGTGAATTCACACTCTTGGATGGCAAATGATTTGTAACCTGCGCCTCAACATTATCAATTCTTCTTGCTTCTGTGATAGTAACAAAATCAACCGGTTTTATTGGCAAGTTCATCGTTTTTTCCCCATTTCCACATGTAGCTTTTTTCTTATTGTTGTTGGCTGCGTCTTCTGTCGGCTTAGGCACAGCCACTTCCTCATCCTCAGATGTCTCCGGAGAGATAGGCAATATTCGATGGCGCTTAGATCTCGACTTTTTCAAACTCTCTTCCGTTGCAAAATTCTCTAAATCGGAAGCATCCTGCATGAGCTTCAGTTTTTGTGTTGCGTCAGGATAATTATCTGTATGAAACCAAATAATAGACAATTGATATAATTAATACATTATTCACATCATATCTACATACATCACCATTAACACAAAATAGATTGCGTAACCATCATTGTATAATCAAACTATGAATTATATATACGATGAGAACGTCTTTGAATTTACTATAAGGAAATCTAGAACCAAAAATCTGATACTGGATAATTTATGAAACTGACAATTCATTATGTTGATTCCAGGATAGGAAACCTAAGAGTGATTCCAGTAGTATACCGTTTTGACTAAGCAGCTGCTGTACAATTACTTTTTGTGTCACAAATCTAATTAGGGGAGACTTCAATCAAATTTTGGACAAAAATCGGTTTTTTAATTTTTACACGATTGAAAAAAGTCGTACAAAAAAATCCGTCGACAAATTTTTAGATAATGTTAGTATAAGCCTTGAAATAAAATTCCAACCTCCTGCGATGAAAATATATACGCAAGAAACCGTTCGAAGATTTTGCCCACCGCTGCAAAAAATTCCTTGCGCATTAGATTTCATCGAATCATTTTGCCCTTTAGCAGAAATATTTTCACAATTAGGTATATTGTCCTGAAATTGGTGAAAGGAATTTGAGCTCCGGTGAATATAACTCATTTCCCAGCCTACCGTGCACCAACAATTGTAGTAAATAAAAATTCAAACTGTTTAAGTAATAGCCTAAATGACTTGAAAAACTCTAATCAAAAATTTCTTCAACCAATTTTTAGTCTATGGTAGAAAGTGTATCGACAACCAACTTCAACCTTCTACGATGAAGTCTAATGAGCAAGGAATGTTTCGAGGAATCTTGGAAGAAATGCATAACTGTCAAATTACTTCACCTATATTGAGCAGAAACTTAGACCAGATTCCAGTTTTAGGATTGCTATGTAAATAAATGGTCCAAATTTCAATCAAATTGATCAAAAAATGTGAGACTTTCTTATTTTACCGAAGTCTCCCCTTAATGTAGTTCATACTTAACAGCTGGGCAAACACATAATCAAAGACAAAATTATCAGATTTATAATTTCAGATCAACCAATATGTAAAAAGGATCACAATGTACAAATTATTTTTAGTAAATGATTATTTTTTATTATCGTTTACTTTGCATGCTAAAATTAGTGTGATGACGGACATGCACTAAAAAATATGCTTGTAGACAACAGTTGTTCCTAACGTTACCTTTGATCAGAATAGTAAATACCTGCACTTCCGAGTATGGCCAACACCTTGAACAGCTCCCACTTGTCCTTGACCGGGGTCTCCATATTCACCACCGCTCTACACATTTTTATCGGATCCTCATAAGGAGGCCAATAAGCTGTCTTATTATCATCGGTCAACCAGCTAAACGGAATCACGTGCAGACCATCATGAAACTGGACTATATTGAAATTCATGATTCTTCGGGGTATTGAAAACGATCTAAAATAAGAAATTGTTGCAGTGAAGTCACGATATAGATATACAGTTTGCAGGATATAAATTAATATGAATTTAGAACATCTCTAGCCACACGGCCAGAAATATATTAAAATATTTTGTACAGAGAATATACAAAGCAAATTAATATTGTTTAGTATTAGCTGGTCTTAGAAAATTCAACTGAAGATCGTGGTTAATAAGAAAAGCTGGTGCATTCATTTCAAGAAATCAATAATTTCTAAACCAACTGAAATTTCATGTACATAAAAATGCATGAGAATGCATGTTGCTTACAAAATGTGCAGTTTGTTCTGCTCAGAGATTACTAGCTGTGTGAAGTACTGGAAACATAGCTATTTCTTCATTGCGAGATGTTACACAATCCAAAGGTATCTTCATCAGCTTGAGACATATATTAGCGCATGGCCATGACTTAAGGTTAGCATCTTTCTTTACAGTTTGGATGTCAAATGTCTTGGATTCACAAGGTAGTGAATATACATTTTCAAATCGAACCAGTTCGTAACCGATAACATATGATGTGTTTTTGTACTTTACGAAATTTAGATATTTTACCATTGTTCCGTCTTTAAGCATGCAACAATCATTTGTAGAATTATTACAATTAATGGAATAAGAATTCTGACGCAGAACCTGGTACTGTTTGCATGTTTTTAAATCACCAATTAAAGGACCTTCGAAGTGACGTTTGTGAAAACCAACATTTATATGCACGTCTTCGTCCGTCGTATCAGTGGTAGATATATAATCGTATTCAGCAAGTCTCCGAGCTATCTGCTGAAGCGGTCTCTCGCCTTTCCGAGTCATTTTTATAATCGTAGACATATGATTTTCGAATCTAAAAGCGCTGAACTCATCTAAGGGACCAAATTTTCTGACGTCCTCAGCAAGATGTAGTAAATTATGAACATTATGGGACATATGCTTAAGTCCATATATATTTCCAAAAGACTCAACAAAATATTGTAAAAGTTCTTCTGCATACTTTATATTTGAAATATTTTTTGCCAGAATCGGACTGATCAGAATTGTTATCGCCACATGCAGAACTAAAAAATGCTCGTATAAGTTTTTCTTCAATACATTTTTTAAAACTATGGGACCTAAGTACAGAAGAAATTGACGGTACTCTGTCGCTTTCCACAACTTGACAAATTTTAATGACCTTGGTTTTCGCACAAAATCCGATGGAACCCACTTTCTCAGCCTAATTAATGCACGAGAGATTTTTTTCATGTCGTAGGCGGATAGCCTCACGCTAAGAGGCCCACATATCCAGAGCAAAAGCAATTTTTTGACAATCCCTAAGCATATTAGGTGCATGTAGTCTAGTGGAACATTTGTAACCAATCCTAAGTGAGGTATTCTAGAAAGATTTGTCGTTCCAATTTGATAGTCGTCCTGATAAATATAATTTCTAAAATTTTCATCGGTTCTTAGAGTTATATTTTCACCTGCTGATGGAAAACACATGGTATGCTCTAAATATTCTCCTTCAATATTGCATTTTGTACAACTGTTGTACCCATTAAAATTTTTGACTTGTAAAATAAATGCTTTAGCAGGTGCGTCGCATATCAAGGCTTGAATTCTGACATCAAACTGTTGATTATCAAATAGAAGACCATTATTGATTAAAGTCACTGCTTCGTTAATGAACATGTCAAGAAACTCGTTAGCATTGTTAGGCTTTCCTTCTCCGAAAAAGGCCCCAACAACGTAAACTTTTTTCAAAATATCATCCGAACACAAAATTGGCCAAAGACTATATTGTGACGATTTGCCAACCGGAGCGCCATCAACGTTTATCATCAAGTTAATATTCCCAATATTGTGTACAGCTTGCTTTCGATGCTTGACAATAGATTTGACTGCTTTTTCCAGTCCATTATGCCAATATTGGCCACCAGCGATACAGTGAACATCTGTAGATCGAGGAGTCTTGAGAAGTGCTCTGTAATCTTTTGGCAATTTTGCGTTTGTATGTTTTCTCAAGATACCTAACAACGCGTTAACAGAATCTCTCGAAGGTCTATGAACTGCTATCCATTGGCGGAAATCGCCAACCAGTGAATTATTGTTATTTGATAATTCCTGAGAACTTCCTGAACAATTTGTAAGATTTGAATCATCCGAATGATTTAAATCATGGGCTTCTGTAATATTTGCAATACTAGGTGTATTTTTATCGACATGCTCATCTACATTCGTTTCAACGTCGCTACCTATTACAGAATTATATTCACTATCTTGGCTACTATGTACATTATCATGTATTTCTGATCTTGATGGTACACTTTCAAAATTTGGTCCATCAATAGTAACATCAAAATTTTGAGAGCCTGACTGGGTTTCTGAATGCTCAAGTGTATTTTCATTGTCTTGACCGGATAAGTTTGTCTTTTCGAATGACATAGCTTGCTTCATTCTAATAATACTTAATTTAGTTTGTTGTTCAACGAGTCGACGTTTATGTCTATCTGAATAGCAGTCGTTACTTTTTCTTTTACGTGTCATTTTCTGAAATCAAATATCATAAATAATACAAGTATAATAAAGTATAATATTCAATGTTGCGAACATAAAACTTTGAATAACAAAAGGTCAGTCAATAATTCCTCATTTGATGTGCAGGAAAATAAAAGTTTATTCTGAAAACAGTCTGAGAACTAATGTTTGTCAGGGTCTACTATACAGTTGACTGCAAAGTTAAATTGTTTAACATAAAATATACACCGAAAATATGGACGTAATGCCACGATTGATATTAGATTAGTGTGATTGCCAATTGAATGGTAGCTGGTCACCCAATCATTTGATCAAACATAAACTAAATGATTGGTTAATAATAGTCTTACCTAAAACGTATGTTGTGTATTTCGAATACACAGTTGACTGTCAGCTGCTCAACCTTTTCCTGCAATTATTACAGAGGTTTCAAGATTTAGTTGTAAATACATGAGTGTGATTCAAAGCAAATAACATGTAATTACTGATCGGCGGTCTCCACGCTAGTCTGATATCTTTCTAACTCAAGCTAGATTACACGAGGCTCAAGGTGGTATACGCCAGATTGAAATAACGTATAAGCAGAATGTTTTGTGAGAGTATATTCTGCTATTTTATAATCAACAATGATAGGAATGTGCATAAAACTGAAGCTGACATAGGACGTATATACAGAGCTCTGTACATGCCTTATACAGCTTTTTATGAAATAGCCTTGTTCTATTTGGGCCAGTGAGATACACTAAGTGTTTCATTAGGGCACGTCTATATGTATAGCGTGAAAAATAATTATAATGCATAATAATATCCTATAATAATTATAGTTAAAATGTTAAAAACGTACAGTTTTGAATATACAGGCCTCAATCAGTAATTAACTAGTGAAAAGTAAACCGAAGTTTGATAACGTTCGGCGTATCTTCAAGTTTCAATTGATCAACAATTTAGTATAAATTAAAATTAGCCTTTATTAATAAATCGCGACACTATACGAATATCGGAATATGTATACACACATAAACGGAAATATTTCTGAAACGTTTCGAAGGTACCGGTGATGTTACATTGCATTTGAAATATTTCTGAAGTATATTTATAATATCGAAAATGTTACATTACATTTGAAATATTTCTGAAATATATTTATAATATCGAAAATGTTATATTGCATTTGAAATATTTCTGAAATATATTTATAATATCGAAAATGTTATATTGCATTTGAAATATTTCTGAAACGTTTCGAAGGTACCGGTGATGTTATATTGCATTTGAAATATTTCTGAAGTATATTTATAATATCGAAAATGTTATATTACATTTGAAATATTTCTGAAATATATTTATAATATCGAAAATGTTATATTGCATTTGAAATATTTCTGAAATATATTTATAATATCGAAAATGTTATATTGCATTTGAAATATTTCTGAAAGGTTTCCGAAATATTGGGAATGTTATATTGCAATTGACATATTTCAGAAACATTTCAGAAATATTCCTAAAATTATGTAATGAATCTGAAATGTTGTAACATTTCGGAAATATTTCTGACATATTTCGTGCCGTGTGGGTTAAAAAGCATTTGTTAATTAACTATTTTTTTTTGTAATTCATTATCAATATTAAGGAATAGTTTTTTTTTTTTTAAATCATTACTTTTGTTGTTCTTTTATATCCTGCAAAAAAAACAATTTTTTATTCACATTTCATTTGTTTATTTGATAAACAATTTGTTATAAACAAATGAAATTTTTATTTTCTATTTCATTTTCGTAACTATAAATTAAAATAAAAACAACTATGTATCGCATGTTTTATGAAAAATTTTTTTTCTATCTTTTAGAAAATTTTTAATATTTTACTATTCGTAAGTTCCATATTTTCTTTCAGCTGACGATCACTATTATTTAAATAACTTTTGAACCATTACAGATACGAAAAAAATACTTCAAGTCATCTAGAACTATTTTAAAGTAATTAACGATATGGACCGACAGTCGAAGCTCTAACTCAATTATTTATTTACTTTTTTCTTATTATTTAATAAAAATTTGAAAGAAAACATTATCTCACAATGTAAGACGATAGTTACTGCAGATATTAATGCAATTTACACCTTAATGGGCTCTTAATGAGAACCGAAGAACTCAGCAATCAATTAATGACAGCATAAACCTTTTAAAGCGTTTGAAAACGGGCAAACCCAACTGTATTCGAAATTACTTTAAGATCAAGTAAATTTCAATGCAGAAATAACCAAAAATCATTACAAACAGATAGATTTTTAAGTGAAAAAATGTTTTCTTTCAAATTTTTATTGAATAATAAGAAAAAAGTAAATAAATAATTGAGTTAGAGCTTCGACTGTCGGTCCATATCGTTAATTACTTTAAAATAGTTGAAGATGACTTGAAGTATTTTTTTCGTATCTGTAATGGTTTAAAAGTTATTTAAATAATAGTGATCGTCAGCTGAAAGAAAATATGGAACTTACGAATAGTAAAATATTAAAAATTTTCTAAAAGATAGAAAAAAATTTTTTCATAAAACATGCGATACATAGTTGTTTTTATTTTAATTTATAGTTACGAAAATGAAATGGAAAATAAAAATTTCATTTGTTTATAACAAATTGTTTATCAAATAAACAAATGAAATGTGAATAAAAAATTGTTTTTTTTGCAGAATATAAAAGAACAACAAAAGTAATGATTTTAAAAAAAAAAAACGATTCCTTAATATTGATAATGAATTACAAAAAAAAATAGTTAATTAACAAATGCTTTTTAACCAATAAAAACATTTTTTGGAGAAATGGTTTTTTTTTTTAAAATCATAATATTTCTTAATGCTTCGAATGAAAAAAAAAAAATTTTCAATTATCTCCAAAATAATGCATTTGTTTATAACAATTTTTTAAACAATGGGAGTATAAAATTGAAAAAAAATAATTTCAGGTGGCGCTTAATGATTTAAAAACGAAGTGATTGAAATTTTTGGAAAAAAAAAATTTTACAAACGCTTTATTGCTATTATTAATTTTTCAGTGCAGTAGATTATTGATAATTAAGTGGAAAATCAAAATTTTTTGATTTTTCCAACGGAAGTCTATTTTTTCACCTCTTTATAATAACTGTACAAGGCAAAAAAAAATTGAGCTTTTTAGTTTAACAATTACGAAGGTTTTTATGTTAACTTTCCAGTTCAAAAATTTTGTTACTTAACTAATGGATAAAATATGAAAAAAATGCAAATAAAAATTTTTTTTGCGCGGATTATTATTTATCAACCTATTCTTAAGGTATGTGAATTTTTTCATTCCTTAATATTCATATTTAATATCTTTAAATAATTTTTTTGTTTACCGTGCCTGAATGACGCGGCGCGCGTGAACGCCAGACTGCCCGTTTTAGTACTAACTTTAGGGCTCTGTAAAAATTATTAATATTGGAGATAGAGTTCCGGGAGTACGGAGTTTTTTTTAGGAAATATTCTCCTCTTTAAGGATCTTTTTTCAAATTTTAGACATCTTTTATAGTTTTTGAGATTTTTCAAAAAAACGAAAGCAGTTTTTTTTTCTTTCACTATATTGTTTATAACTTTTGCAATTTTTATCAGCGCCATTTCAATTTTCTCAAAAAGTTTCTAGACGTCAATACGAATCGAATGACACCAAAATTATAATTTTCGGTGAGCTCTGTCAAAATTTTCTAAAAATGGATCTTGTTGACTAGACTAATAACCTTGCGAGGATTTGGTCGAATTTCTCCTGCCGAAGCTTGATAATCAAGAAATTCTATTTTCGTTTTCAAAAATGAACATTTCTTCAGATTGACTAAAAAGATTTAGTCAAAGCCCTTAAAACAACTTCTAATTTTCGAATACCCTCAATAACTGTTTCTGACGGGATGAGAATACCATCCATATGACAAATAATAGACTAGATCTCCCAAAGCTTTGTTAATTGCTCGCTGAAAAAAAGAAGGTGCATTTTTCGAACCAAAAGGCATTGCTAAATATTCATACTGCCCGTCAGGAGTAACAAAAGCAGTCCGTTCAATAGAATCTGGGTGAATAGGAATTTGGTGAAAACCGCTAGCCATATCAAGAGATGTAAAATAATGAGCACCTCCTAGTCTATCTATCTGATCAGCAATAAGCGGTAACGGATATTTATCAGCCACCGTATTATTGTTAAGCTCCCAACAATCAAAACACATTCAATCAGATCCATCTTTTTTTTTAACTGAAATAATGGGACTAGCAAAAGGAGAACAACTGGGTCTGATGACATTTTCCTCTTGTAATTCTTTGATTTTATCTTGCACTATTTGACGTTCAACAGTCGAAAGACGATAAGGTCGTCTTTGCACGGTTCGGTTAGGATCTAGCAAACGAATTTCAAGTTGTCCGGTCGTTACTCTAGATTTAGGTGTTCCTATGACGAAAGTTGAACGAAATTTGTTTAAAACATCAACCAAGAGACGTTTGTCAAGCTCAGAAACGTCTGTTTTTATTTCGTCGAAATTAAATGAATGATAGTCTACTTCACAAACATTGACCCTCGGAATTCTTTTTAGAACTAAACTGTCAACTGTCATTTCTATTGAGTAACCAAGAGATAATATTTCTCTTCCAACAAGAATTTCAGTACTAAGAAAATCATCATGAATCACATGAAATAAAATTTCCAGGCAATGATCATTCATAGTCACTTGTGCCAAAATTTGAATGACACTTTGAATACTGGAAGGACCGATACCGGAAAGAATGACTACAAAGTTCTGACGTTTTCCTGAAATTTTTTAGCAATGCTTTCTTTAATCAGAGAGCATTCAGCACCGAAATCGAAACAAAATGAAAACTTTTCACCGGAATGTAGTAACTCGCCAAAAGTCGGTTGAATAGAACACAAATTAACACGACGCTCCATTTGACCTTGAGCAAGGGTATTTTGTCCAGATCCAGAAGACTTCTTGCAGCTTGTAGAAACATGTCCAACTTCTCCACATTTGAAGCACGTCACAGAAGATTTCACAGCGGTGGAGGGTATTTTCTTTGAAAGATTTCCAAAGTTGTCCGGGATGGTACTTCATGAACGACTTCGACACTCCGATATTTTGTGTCCAAATTTTCCACAGTGAAAACATTTTAATGGAGATACATAAGATCTCAGTTGTTTGGCATCGAACGATGAGCCCTCTCTGGCTTGAGAAATAGGAAGAGCTCTTCTTCGGTAATCAACTGCCATAAGTTCTTGTTGTAACTTCTTTCGAGAACTTATTTCCGTAGTAAGAGCCAAACGTTTTAAACGTGGATCCAACTGAGCCACATGAGAAAGAACAATCGAAACAGCAATTTTTTCGGAATTCATCAGTTGTAGTCGTGGAATAAAAACACTCGAAACTCGACTTGAATATGCAGCAATATTTTCATCCCCATTTGGCTGTTCAGAATATAACGAAAGTAACGTCGCCGCGGGAGTTTCAATAATTTCATATCGCGCGAGAAAAATGTTTTTAAATTGTTCCCAAGTCATTCCGTTAAAGCTGATTTGAGGAAACCAAGATGCAGCTGATCCTTTCATAGCTTCACTTAACGCATTCACTAACTTGCTCCCTTGAAGTTCCTGTTCTTGCATACACGAGCTAGCTATCGAGCACCAAGCTTGTGCATCGATATTTCGCTCATCTGGATTGAATTGCGGAAAAGTAACTTCATGATGAGAATCAGCAGTTGGACTTCGCATTTTTCGAATTAACTCCATCATTTTTTTATTTTGATTCTCAAACAAAATTTGCCAACGATCTTCTGAAGTATTAGAATTGCGTTGAGGAGTCTCAGACGGTAATTCTGAAATGGGTGGTTCCGCGTCCCTTTGGTATCCCACTTCTGATGTCGGAGAATGGCCAGATATCACTCGCGAACCTAGAGTTTTGCGTGTGGGACGCATGTTGAACCACCGTTTTATTTAACAAGATGAATCCGAACTCAACTTATCTAACAAAACTTTTTATAACGAAACGTTTATAACGAGATAAAATGTTCAATGTTTGTTCGGTTATTGATTTTGCCGTCGTTTCTCTGGAGACCGAATAGAAGAAGGCGGTGATAATCCTCTTTGTTCTTCATTTCATTATCCTTGACATATATATATATATATATATATATATATATATATATATATATATATTGTGACGGGACGCCTGGCTGGCGTGCTGGCACCTGACGTTCAACGCGTGCCCCCAAATATTGTGCTTGGTGGTGACAAGCCCAAATCCCACTACACACTCGATAACCCCACCACATACTGGTAATTCAACCAAATCACACGATTTACCGTGCCCCTTCTTCATGGGACACGGCCAATCTCTATCCCCGAAAACTGCGAAAGTAGACAGTAAGAAAGTACAAAAGACGAGCGCAAATGTGGCTCGAGATCTATCATCTGCTGTATCATACACCAAGGTAGATCAACGAATCGTCCAATGCGAGGACCTATCCGTGCTTATATTCACGGAGCATCCCACGTCCACGAGGAACCAGATATCGACACGACCCACCATCAGGAGACGTGGAGTCGTCTTTCCAGGACTCCTCAAACACAACTCCCCATCAAAGGAGGGAATTCAACGTATTAACATTTTATTTGTTTTCAATAAAAAGTCCTTAGGTATTAGGGAGCCGTGTCTGAGTGAAGAACAGCATTGTGTCTGACCTCATAGCTCAGATACGATGATCGTCTCACAATCCTCTGACCCATAGGCACTTGAACCTGTAGAGAGTCTCCGTCATTGCGACTGGATGTCTTGATACAGGTGACGGTATGTTTGCGTAGAATTCCCTTTCATTTGACTACCACGCAAATAACATTCAGTCTTGCCATACGTAAGCTGAACTACTATCCAAGTCCTTCTGACAACTATGCTATCACGTAAATAGTATTCTGTCTTAGTACTAACTAAACGAATCATCATCAATATCGAAACCGACTTGTCAACGACGATCCCGCATTGTCGAATACCGTCCTTCTGACCACCATGCTATCACGCAAATAATATTCAGTCTTGCCGTAAGTAAACCTAATTATTATCAAATTAAATAAGAAAGAGCTATTGCTTCCCAAACTATCACAAATTTCTTAAAGATCACAAGCAAAATAAATTCAAAACCTCCCATCCTGTCTCTCATCCCGCCTCCCGGAAACGAAACATTCACTTATAATTCAAATACTTCCTTTCCGGAAGCAAATCTTTCGCATCACGAGTCGACCTCTCATAGCGATCGATCTGTGCGTGCTTCACACACACAGATCAAGTTTGACCTTCAACCGTTTACACGGCCTGTGATGATGGGTTTATTCCACTCGTGCCATTGCACATGAGGGTGAGGAAACAACTTCTGAGGCTATCTCGAAAACCAAGTTGAAACGGTCAAACTGTTCAAGCTCTTCCAGGAGTTCATCAAATAATCGACAAGTAATCATTCTCCACCTTCCTTCCGAGTCCAGAGACCGAATCGTGCAGCTCTATCCAAGAGACAGGAAATTCTTAAAATTAATAGAACATTCGAGCTTGCGCGAAATCTCCACGCCACCTCACATATAACGTATGAAATTCTGACGAAATTCAGCCCGCGAACAAACTCGAAACGTTTCAATATATATATTATATAGTATTATATATCACCTGACGATATAATTAAAAAATATAAAGAAAATTTTGCTCTAGTACGATGAGTGATAAAAGTAGGGTATAGAAAATAAAAATTAAAAAAAAACAACGTCAAAGAAAATATACTACGATTTACGTCATTGATTCCTTATGCTCAAGGGAAGGTCCGAGATCTGTGATCATTAAAGAATACAACGCAGGCGATTATTCCACGTACCGGTAACATGAAAAAGTAGAAAAACCAGTTGTCGCTCCTAAAATTTCTGGTATTTTTTTTTTTTGAGAGTTAGAAAAACCTCAAAAATTGTTTGAACAACAAATGTCGGTGGACAATGTTCCAAATTTTTTTCACATTAGCATAACCACCAGAAAAAAGTGAGTACCGGTTTTAGGGTAGGTGATGATGAATATTACGGTTTTCCACTGTAAAACATCGAAAAAATTTAGGGGTTGACAACTTTTTTCCGACTTTTTACAGGCACCAATAAAAGACCTTCTGAATGATACCCTTGGCGATTTATCGAAAGTAAAATTGCCACTTCACTGATCTTTCCTCAACATTTTATAGTTTGTATCGTCATAATTTTGAGTTTTGGTGCTTCGGAGACTTGATCTGCACCCGATGTAGAAGAAAAAGAACAAATGGGTACGTTCATAAAACACTTCACTAATGATCATTGGTATCGTAGTCAGCATTAAAATCTTTCTCGAACTCTATGTTGACTTCTTCAACCTCTGAACGAATATTTAGCCTTCCCTCTAATTGTCGATTTTTTTTTATAAGCTGTTTGTGATCCAACTCGTCTAACTCATCTAACTCCTCGTCATCGGTTTCATCTACTTGATCATCAGTTGCCAGTGATTTCTTCAGAAGATTGCGATACCTCTGTTTTGTTGTACGCAAAACTTCTAGCATATCAGTTTTAAATTCTGCTTTAGTATCAGGGCCTCTGAACAGGGGATACTTTTTTGCCGCCTCTAGAAGAAAAAGTGACTGTAAATATATCGATATTTTCACGAGTCACCGAGAATAATTGAACAGTGAAATAAATTATGAGGATCTTACGGTATAACATATTGGCAACTTTCGTATCGCCAAGCTGTGCGCTCTTGTTCCCCCTTGGCCACGTGAATGACTTGACCAATTCATCGGTCATCACCTCCTTTAAAGCAGAGTTCAAGAACTCTCGCGTCCTTGATCCTCCTAAATTAAATAGATGTAAATACTGAAAAAAAACCAAAATTGGATATGGAGAAAAGAGATCTGCTGACAAAAATATAAACTTATTGCCAGATTTGTGTTACAGAATTAACAAATCTACTCTTACCAGTTTCTTTTGAACGCTTTTCTTAGAGTCATCCTCAATCTCATGAAATTGTTCGATGGTTTTGAGTGGGAAGCCTTCAAGCGGTTCATATAAATTGGCGCTTACTTCGTCGCCGATATTTCGTTGGCCTATTCCGTCAAGAATCTGTTTTTGTTGCTCAATAATTTACAAGTTTTGATCTTCTACGGTTTCAAACAGTTGTATTATTTCTTGGTTTTGTCCTACAATTCGTCTGCAAATATAATTTGTCAAGAACGCATTAGCCATTAGTAAATGAAACTTCAAAGAAGCCTATTTTATGGGACAGAAGGTGGACAATAGACATCTAATCATAGGGCAATAAAAGCAACACAAGCTGACTGACAAACAAAAGAAATACTGTTCATGGCGAGTAGAAAATCATAAGAAAAAGATACTTTCGAATACCAGGTACCTCATCAAACTTTCCAATACTAGATTGAAATCGACTATTAGAACTTTTTGCCTACTTTCTTCAAGACCTGCAATTGGATTATCATGCTCTATATTCTGCACTTCCACATTGAGCAATTCATTTCTCGATGGCAAAGGAGATATTCTACGGCAGTTGGATTTGAGAATTAAAGATCCTGTGTTTAATGAGATCTTTATTAGCTTTGCTGTTTTTATTCCAGAGTACTCACGTGTAGGCGATTTAAATTTTTTACGAGGTTTCCTTGTTTCTTTTCTAAACAAGAATTGGAAAAACAATTATTACTGTTGTAGTTGATTCTATTTTGAAACAGTTCGTAAAATACATGTATGATGGTTAAAAAAAAAAATACATATGTGAATAATAAACATGGTGGTGGTAATATCTTGATCGCTTTTACCAACCAATCGAACAAGAAGCCACTATACTAATGAAACGTTTTTGAACATACATCAATTTATAGGCCAATATTATTTGACATATAATACTTACCGATCAGCTTGTTCGATGTTCGTAGAAATAGTTGGGTTTTCTGTTAAAGTATCTTGAAATAATTCACTTATTGCTGTTGACGCCGTTTTTTCGTGCTCACTTACGGAGGTCTTTGTAGTACTTTTTTTGCAATGTCCTGCAGCCGCTGCAGTTCGGTTGAGACATGAACTCGTTTCTTGGATGACCTTTGCCGCGGGGCTTCATCAGAAGATGTAGTTAGTATGGCCTTTGGAGTTTTAATTACTCTGCCATTTTTCGAGACCTCCTCTATTTTTTTTCAATGAGGCTTCTTATCGATCTGCATCATGTTTCTGAAAGTTTATTAAACCAGTTAAAAATATCGTGCATCATATATGAAAGTTTAGAACTTTTCTAGAATTTTATAGAACTTGAATATTGCTTAAGAAATTCACATCGGTCATGAATATATTAAAATTTCACATCATATCTGGCGAAATTCTTTAACGTACCATAGTATATTGAAATTATCGTTTTCCCCTCATCGAACGTTCCCTGGAAGAAATTTAAGTAGTTACGTCTTTGAATGTGTATCTTTTACATTATTATTTTGCACAATGGCGAAAGTTGAGAGCGAGACTTCATAACAAAGATCAGAACCAGGAAATGAGCAAAAAATGTGTTTAAACGATCCACTTGGAGATTGCGTTAATTCTCCAGCTTAATTTCTAGGTATAAGGCACACAACCAATTGATATATTTTAACGTTTCAGACGTTACTGATGAATGCGTGTTTCAAAGCTTAATTATAATCAATTAAAAGGCAGAATCAAATGCTTTGAATATGCATTTAATGCTAAATTTATATGCTTTCGAGTTACCGTATAGAACAAGACTATGTTTTGCAATAATACTGGTTGACGCAGCAACCTCATTCATCTAAAAACATGTGAGGCCCTTTATACGATAACTACTAGATAATTACAAAGGTGGGTGATATAATTTTCGCAAATGCAAAACGAAATTCGGTAAATGTCTAATGTGAATTCAATCGTATTTTGTTTACGGCATTTTCTGTGGAAATACTTCGAACGCATAAGAGCTTTCACATTGGCACCATTTACGTATGTTGTAATATGTCATTAGTGGATGTTAAAAAAAAAACAGCTTATGTTTCTACGGACCATATACACACCTGACTTTTTTTAGTTCAATTTCCTAAATCCATCCTATCTGGTGTTGTGATTTTTTTATTGATCGGTATTTAATGTTGAGGTATCACCAGTGGTGTTAATGTGACGCAAATCCATTCATTTTCTATTTCATTTTCTTCTTCTCTTCCACACTGCTCCACTTTGGCATTCTGTAGCACTTGTTTGCCACATGATTCAAATCGACTGCTTGAATTATGTTTGATATATTTCCACAATGATGTACTCCAACAAAGCCAGATGATACCCCAACATCATATGCCTCAGACGCAGTTCGAAACTGTTGGACAATGAGAAAAATCCTTTCTTTCACTTTGACAATATTTTTGATAAGACAGATCTGCGAATTTTTTAGAATACAGCAACTCTCACGCAATGCATTTGAAAATTTTGTTTCACTAATTTCTAGTTTATGAAACTGTTGACAATGAGGAGGCATATTATCTGGAAGAGGCCCATCTGTGTGAGCTTGCGATACACGAATCCGAATACTGTTTTTTATTGGTGTAAGATTGAAATCATTTAGCTCGACTAATCGTTTGTAGAATTGTTGAAGAGGAAGGTGTGGTTTTCGAATATGTTTTTTAAATTCAGGAATGTTGTTTTCGTAGCAAAATGCACTATACGTGTCGAAACTACCGAGTTGTTGAACATCCGCTACTACGTGCAATAGAGCATGAACATTATAAGAGAGGAATTGCTGCCCATACAGTTCTTCACATAAAGTGACATACGTCTCAAGAGCTTCTTGGCAGAAAGCGTATATTTCTGCGGTATTTCCTCCGAAGCGAAGAGGCGAAAAACGCACTGAAGAATCAAGTAGTGATTATAATATTCACCAGGAAAAACATCTTTGAAAACAGCCGGAACAGTATATAGCAGTAATTGTCTGTATTCACTAGCTTTGAAACTGTGGAACATAGTTATTTCATTCGGGCGACGATTAAATTCTGAGGGACAGAAATTTTTTAGCAGTACCATTCTTGCATTAAGAATGTTCAGTTTTCTGCCATCGGTGAAAACCAAACTTTCCATCAACGTCAGCTGCCACTATTTTCTTACCATTTCCAAGCCAGCCTAAATGCATAATTTTGAACAGAACACGTGTGACTAATCCGAGTAATGGAACCAACAGACTTTTGCCTTTATGATGATCCTCGTCTGTGATATTGCGGTACTCTTCATCAGTTCGTAATGGGTGCCTGATTCCTTCAAATACCATTGTTCTTGTGAAGCCCGGGACAGTGCGACGATGGCCTTGAACTTTGCATTTCGAACATGCAGTTGACGATGTGTGTCCGTAATGATTAAGAGCAAATGCTCGTGCAGGTGCATCAGCAATAAAGCATCGAATTGTTAAAGGAAACCATCTGTTTTCTATCGATATTCCACCTTGGTCACGTACCTCAAGAACTTCTTGAATAAATGGCTCAAAAAAGTCAAAGGGGTTAGATGGCCCATGCTTGCCTGTGAAAACATCCACTATAATTGGTCTTTTATCGGGTATATTCACAATTCGATATCGGAGTGGCCAATATTGATCTGTACCCTTATTCACCTGAGCACCATCCGTACTGAAGTCAATGTCTATGTGTTCCGGTAATATATTGACTGGAAGAGTCCGTAACTTTTGATTGATGGTAGATTTGAAGCCGATGTGAACATATTCTCCACCTGCAAACTGCTGAACGAATCTAGTGGCAACAACAGTCGGAGTATGCAGTAGTGTTCTCGTATCTTTCGGAAGAAAACCCAAATTAAAGGAGAACGTTCTTAGTGTTTTTAGTAATATATTTGCTGTTAAGAAAGCATTTATTAAAGCTCTTTTGTTCAAATTTTCATGGTTTCTTGGTAACTGTACATCCATGTTCCCTTCTTCTGAGCTCTCATCATGTACATTCTCCTTAGGAATATCACCATGGTCTTGTATTATATTGTTCTTCGTTTTCTTCGTTATCTTCTTCACGGTCTTCTTCACTATCTTCTCCACCGTCGTTTTCGCTCTCCTCGTGCGAACTCATAGAAGCTTCATCTTCGGAAGACCCTTCTTCACTGGAATTTTGTGAGCTGACATCCGAACCAGAAGCATCAATTCAGAAGGCTTTATTCTCTGAACTCACATCTGAGTTGGATCCAGTCATCGAGACCTTGTGTAGCGTCCACAGTATGATGCCTCCTGTTATTAAGTATAGATAAGCGTCTTCTCTTGTGTCTTAGGCTGAGGTCGGAAAACTTCTTATTCTTCTTATCCATTTTTTTGTCTCCTAATATGAGTCACGCAGCCGGGTGTAAGAGCCTAGCTTATTGAAAAAAAGCCAATTGTATTATCACTACAGTACATCAAGTTTGATAACCTTAACATATAAGTCATCTTATAAACAAAAATTGCGAAATGTCTCGCAATCTCTCGCAACCTTCATAAATTGACCCAGTCTATTCACAGCCTGTAAACTGCGAAAGGTACTTTGCTCCTACAGTTTTGCTGTATAGAGATTCGTAGGATTCTTAATGATTGGAGAAAATACCATTTGATAAAACTTCTCTCAGTTATTAAAAAAATTACGAAGCAGTCGACTTCTTCAGAAAAGCAGGCAACTTTCCCTTCAATAGCCTCATTTTTTACAAGTAGAATTCGAAAAATTTATGAACATTCATGTGGTCTAGCTGGTCAATCTTCCCCTCAGGTTTTCTATGCGACGCTATTTCGCTCGGAGATAATTTTATTAGAACTATTATTGCACTGGGATAGGACTATAGACTAATCATGATATACATATATATATATATGTACATTTATTACTATGACAATCATGTATTTCTGTCAACTCGTTACATAGGCGTAGCACAGCCATTCATGGACCATAGGCTAAGTCTTAAACACGCGGTTAGCATCGGATGCACCATAAAGTTTTGACGAAAGTTATAGTTGACTGTCAGCCTGACAGACAAACCGCGTTTTCGAAACCTGTGCGACCTGGTGTGCGTAAACGTGAGACGAGAAAGGTTCTTCAAGAAATAGAATCAGAAGCGCTTTCGAAGATAGGAAACATTGATTCAACACAAACAGCTGGGGACTCGGTCGCTTCAAATCTTGTGAATCTCAACTCGGTCGAAGAGGACATTGTGAACATCGGTCATGACTAAGCTGTAGAATGTGGATATGTGTTCGCAGACCCCATTTCACCTTCTACGAGTGCGTAGCTGAAATTTTACCTGTACAAAAAGATGTTTGTGTGCAAGTGTGCCTTTTACCTAAGCCGAAGCCAAAGTTTAGAAGTAAAGCTTCTAGCTGCGTCCCTCTCATGCAAGCTGCGAGTTGTTCGCCCATATAGATAAAAACAAGTGTACGCCTTCTAAAAATTCAACAAGAATCTTCAGTGACGACATCCAGCAGTACCACATGCAACTTGGACGATACATTGGAAAATTGTACAGAGTACTTGCCTTCTGATGAGACCAGTGAAGAGGCTGTGAAACAAAGTGTTTCTGCGCGAAAACAAGAGATCCGAAGAATGAAACTTTTGATTATTGCTAGTAAACCGAAGATGTACTTGGGAATTCCAGATAATGGCTTTTTTATTACAGAATTGCTTCACAATGCAACAGGAATCAAATTTGAGGATATTTGTTTGACGATATCTAAAATCAAACTGAATGACACGTTTGCGAGGCTTGGCGACGAGTTCGGTATTAGTAGTGGCAACACCAACACAATATTTAGACAGACGATCCCTTTGCTGGCACGCTTTCTAAAACAGTTAATCGTTTGGCCTTCAGCAGCTTCAATAAAGTTGAATTTACCATTACCATTTCGCGCTAGATATAGTCATGTCCAATCTATAATTGATTGTTTTGAAATCGAAATCCAGAAACCTGGCAACGCAATTCACCAGAGAGTCACTTAGTCAGAGTATAAAAAATCTCATACTCTGAAATATATTGTATCCTCCACACCGGGTGGAACAATCAATTTTTTATTCCAAGACTTTGGAGGCAGAACGACAGACGCTGTGATTGTACAAGAAAGTGAATACCTGAATATACTACCACCAAATTGTGCAGTTATGGCTGATCGAGGTTCCAAACACATAGAATCACACTTACAGAAAAGTGGATGCCCTCTAATCCGGCCACCAAGTGTTGCAAGTACTGCAAAGCCAACCAAGGCAGAAGTTATGGAAACTAGACGTATCCCTAGCCTCAGAATTCACATTGAAAGAGTTATCCGTAGAATTAGAGAACACGCCATACTAAAACCACATGCAGTAGTTCATTACTCAACCTTTGATATATTGGATGAAATTGTAACCATTACTGCAAGATTAATAAATTTACAAACACCTATTATCAAACAATAATTATACACTCTGTGATATATTTCCAAGGACATAACTTATTTTTGGAACAATAATGAAAATAATATGTGTTCTAGATTTCATATTCCGACTTTATCTATTTCATAACACATTTTTATAATACCAAATATAATTTGTATAATATCAAAGAACTCTTTGTTCTTATTTTTTCCTGATTGCTTTTCTTTTGCAGCTCTGAGAATAAGAGGGTATATATTCTTCTTCCAAAAAGCCATGGCCTTTTCTATGAGATCAAGTACAAAGTCTTCGTCATAGTCTACACAGATCAATCTAATTTTATGACTCGTTTCGAAGTCATGATTGGCTACGCAGAAAAAACCCTTTTCAACCTGTTTCATGAACATCTGAAGCTGAATTTGGGCCAAAAACTTTTTTGCAATTTGGTGATTCGCTGTGATGTATCTAGATTCCGCTTTATGAGTCAGTGGACACTTTATCTCGATTACGAAATCATTTCCTACTCCATGAGGTGACGCACCAATAACAAGGAACCTCGATCCGACCAGCAATCCACAATCTTCTATGTTTGTTTTCAACATCTCTTCCAGTAATTTGATAACTTCTTTCTCTAATCTTCGTCCTCCTTCTATTGCTTCGGTATCTCTGATTTTTGAACTTCCGATGACCTGCTCTACCAAGGACACGTTTTTCGTCCTGCAACGAGCCATATCATATATCCGAGATGCCGTGATTCGTCCATATCGTAACTCATTCCATAATTTTGATTCACTTTGAGTTTGGGTTTCTCTCCTAGCTCGGATGCATTGATCCACAGTCATCGTGTTGCTTGCGAAGCTTAAAAAACGTTGTGCGTCGGTGTTATCTGAACAGCTACAGAATTGGAGCATAATATTATGCAACGATAAAACCTTCGGTGAATCGTTGTTTATAAGATGCCATGAGATCGAACAGTTGAATTGCCTTTTCTGCAGTTCGTCTAGCACAGTTTTTGAAAAGTCTGTATTATCCGGTAAATCTATATTAGCTCTGCGTGGCCGAAAACCTTTGGCTTTCAACGATCGAACATTCACTACAACTTGAGCTGAGCGGGGCTTCTTTCAGTAGCATACAGTAGCTGTCGGCTCAGGTTCTTCGCTACGCCGGTGGACCCACATTGAAAAAGCGATAGTGTGTTTACAACCACCTTGAAACAAAAGCTATATTAGTAATTGGTAATTTACGTTCGAATTCAATAATACCTTACCTGCTGATGCAGCACAATCCTCACAGGTCACCCAGTCAATCATCCGAGAAAAAGTCGATAACCATTAGTATCGTTACTTTCGGGAGATTGTCTGATTGTGCTTTAACAAAGCCTAGATTCATTTTGGATCACAATACCACGTGTGGAGCACAAGATATAACAAGCTAATATATTTCTTATCGGGCTCGTTCCAATCTACTCAATTATGACGTCACGTGACAGGCCGCCCAATCACAGCGCGTTCCTTCCCGCCACAAATTTCGTCATATTTAACTTCGTTTTTAACAATAATAACAATTATTAATTCGAATTGGATGCTGTAATTCACTTTCATATTGCACAATCTTTACGAAACAATCAAAATCAGATTTTTTTTTTAATTGGTACCACTGACGAGGACAAGGAAGTCATAATACATACATTCGAATTATGGGATGCACGTGACGCGACACCCTTGGAATCAGACGATGAAATATTGATATCAACATGTAGCTTTGAAAACAGATATGAAACAATAAACAAACTTTGAGGATTAGATTATATAAATCCAGAAGAGAAGGAAAGTGTCGCGAGCATAGTAGAACAAAACTCGGATATATTTCATATTCCCGAGGAACCCCTGAGCATGACAAGCGCCATAGAGCACAAAATAGTTACCACAGATGACAGGCTAGTTCAGACTGAACAATGTAAGTTTCCACGTTGTGACGTGGTATTTCGTACCCCGTCACATGACTTAATTATCGCACTTCCCTACGTACGGAATATCGCTAAGAATAACGAAAGCACGTCTGAGGCCAATACTCCAAAACCAACGACTAGTCATCTTTAAGTGAAACTCTCTTTATTTAGCTTGTTCACTATTTGATAGCTAGTAGTTCGACCGAACCGCGTGGAAGGTGTGAGTCGCTGAAGTCAAAGATGAGTTTTTTGTTTTTGAGTTTATTTTACATCTTATTTATTTTATTTACATATGTACAAGTTAGAATAATGGTTGCCACGTGATAATAGGAGAGGTTTTTGTCCTTTTGAATTGTGGTGGAGGCTGCAGCGAGGATGTCGGGCGTCGAGGGGGGTCAGTCTCAGTCCTTGGTGGTGGCGTGTACCGGCTCTCTGGAGAGCTTAGTGGTGTCGGGGGATGGCGGTTCTCAGTCGTCTTCACTGGAGACTCCCACTCACTGTCGGTTGTCTGGGTGGCAGTCAACACGAACGAGCGCTGCGGCTCGGGAAACGGGGAAACTGGAGCCGGGATGCGTCTGTAGTAGCTAGGTGATGTTAGTCGAGCTCTCCGTACATCCCACAAGGAAAGTAGGACAGCTGGAGGTCTGGTGAGAGGCCGTGACGGGATATCGATAGAGTGCAGTACCCAAGGAGCTGGAGGGTTCAAAGCTGCTTTGTTTGTATGTGGGCTGGCCGCAGCCAGATAAACAGGATCCGTCATGCAATCAGTCTGCTGTCCGGTCTGTCTTCGAACGTGTCGTTGTAGCGTCAGTCAATTGTCGTAGTGGCGTAACGTCGGCGTAGCGTTGAAGCGTAGGTAAGGCGTAGCGTTGTAGCGTCAGCGTCAGTAGGGTTGGTCAAGACGAGGTGAACCCGAAGTGTCCTGCCGATCGGTCTGATCGGTCGTCTCTTATTGCAGCCTCGGTTGGTCTTTGGCAGCGGGAGACCACGTTGGTTGATTACGCAACGCGCTCGGCTGCGTGGGTGGCGTGAGCGGCGCGCGTGACGTCACACTTTCTTCTGGGTCGCGTGATTGGAAAGTGTGAAAGGCCGGTTGCCTCGCGTGGGTTGGAAGGCGCGCGACCAACGAGTTGCGTTCACAATGTTGTTGTGAACAAGCTAATTCTATTCTATTTTCTAATTTTGTAACGTTCTACGAGAACCATCTACGAGACTTCCGCTTCACGATACCAGGACACTGCCTGACAGGGGTCACGTACCAGCTCAACACCGACCACCACCGACAACAGACGAACGAATACCGCTGAAACCACTCCCGATGGATGCCTATCTAAGTTGTGAACAGGGTCGTACGTAATGCACAAACAGTACCTCGAACTATTTCAGACTTATCGGCCAGGAGCTGAACCACGAATCAATGCTTCTACCGCTCGGATGCATCGCCAGATGGCGTACACGGCTGTGCGTCAAAAACACAAAAAAGCCTCCCGTCGACGATACTTATGAGCCTGGAGGTGAACCGACCATGACACCTACTAAGTCGTTGTCTATCAAATAGAGGACGGTTTTCTCTTAATGAACCGCCCTATCGAAGGGCTGTGGCGTGGAATAGGCTAGACTATGCTGACCACGTGGATCTGGTGGATATAGTATGGGGATCCGGGTCGAGGGTCATCACCACCAGATCGTTCCGGCATGAGGGCTCCGATAAGCGAGGACCGGGATGCAGCGCCAACGCAATAGGTACAACGGGAAGTACTAGTAAAGCAAGGAGTGAAGTACAATCGGTCGCAAGTCCAAGAAATCGGTGACGCAATATTATCGCACACCTCAATATCGCAACACATGAGCGGTACGACCTCCCCTCTCACCAACGATACAGCACAGCTGAGGGTAAACATCTCCGACCACCTTCCGACGTCCCGATACCTCGATACCTGTCAGCCAGGAAGAAGAAAAACAAGCGACGAGGGATTATCGCCGCCTATCTGTAGACCAGACCTACGCGACCTGCTGGTCGAATTAGAATAACGCAAATTTGAGATTTCTTAGATTTAGATTTAGATAGAGATTTAGATAAGGCAAAAAGAATCACGTGATAGCAGCACGAGGAAAATCAGGATCATCGCTCATCTCGACACTCTACGTTCAGTTCTCGAGTAATAAAATATAGTTCTCGAAAAATAAAAATAAAGACGTGCTCTCGCAGTATCTATTATTATTACCGCTATCAACAGGTTCAGTTTATCGATTTCTTACCTCTCTCTCTCTCTCTCTCTCTCTCTCTCTCTCTCTCTCTCTCTCTCTCTCTCTCTCTCTCTCTCTCTCTCTCTCTCTCTCTCTCTCTCCCTCTCCCTCTCCCTCTCCCTCCCTCTCCCTCTCCCTCTCCCTCTCCCTCTCCCTCTCCCTCTCCCTCTCCCTCTCCCTCTCCCTCTCCCTCTCCCTCTCCCTCTCCCTCTCCCTCTCCCTCTCCCTCTCCCTCTCCCTCTCCCTCTCCCTCTCTCTCTCTCTCTCTCTCTCTCTCTTTCTAATTTGCAGTTGGTCTGCGTGAGCGACCTGGGCTCGTACCTTATTCTCTACTATTTTTTATCTTGTCCCTTTCTATTTCTTATTGCAAGTAACTTCGCAACTGGTTGACTCTTACTTACGCATTGTTAGTGACTATTGCTTTATTTTGTTATCTCTCTCTTCTAGAATACCTAAATATCTAATATCGCTGTATAGCAGCGTGTTCTGTTAACTGATCAATTCTTATCTTAGCTATTGAGCATTACTATTTCGCTATACTTTCTCTCATTAATTCGTAACTGTTTCTTTACCTATTATCTTTGATCAATTTATCTTAGTCAGTGTACCGCGTGATCCGGTTAGTCGTTTTTCTGACTTTGGAGTATTGCACCGTATCGAATAACATATTTTTCATTATTTTCTTCGCTAATACCGCTGATCGTAGTTGTCCGTAGTCTCTTTAGTTTGTTGTATGTTGCGTATTAATTCTCTTGAGTATTATTTGTCTTAATCCTGAAATTATCTTTTACCGTACCGAATATTATCTTTCTTTCTTCTCGCACGTATCGCAAACTAGAGACTACGTATTATCTGTGAGTATCTATATTTCATAATAATTCTCTACTTGACCTGTTTCCTTGAATTTACCTCGTAATTCATAATTCCCTGCCTCTGTTATATCTCTGATAATTCTGGTAATGTGATAATTATTACAATTTTTGTATTTCGCATTTTTCTTACAATCGCTTGTCATATTTTATGGTTTGCTTGATCAATGCTTGATTTAAGTACCGTATATCTTTTTCTGTTTTGCCTATTCATTATAAAACCGTGTTAATTATTACCTCGAATGATAGTATCGCGAGCCTACGCATATCTCTTGTTTATTATGAAAACGTTCTGTCATTTGTTAAATCTCTCGCTCAACTTTTTTCTGGCTGTAAATTAATTATCGCACCTATCTTAATTGTATCTCAACCTCTTCAGTTGTTTGCTTGTTATTAAAATTTATCTCTTCTTAGCCAATATATTCGATATTATTTCTGCTTCACCTGTTTCTTATTTTATCTATTGGATTCAACCCCTCCCCTCTACCATTACCTTGTCTATACTGACCAAGCTGTGCAAAACCGTCGTAGAACCTTATCTTGTCCTTATCCATATCTTTTGATGTGAAACATCTATAGCCGCACGTAAAACCGATTTCTGGCGTGGCGACGCAAGCCGTGGCGACGCAAGCCGTGGCGACGCGTCGCCACGCTATATGATGGTAGTACGGTGTGGCGACGCGTCGCCGTGCGCAATCGACTGTGCATTGTATACTCCCGGAGTGTATACAGTGTTTTGTTTTTGTTTTTGTTTACTACAGTACACATAACCTGTGTTTTACTTGAAAACAAATTATTCTGATAATAAAATGTCTGACAGTAATAATTTAGAGAGTGAAAGTGATCAGCCTCCTGCAAAAAAAGCAAAATCACCCGATGACACACTATCAAGTCATCAGTAAGTTAATTATATTTTTATATTTTAATTGATTATTAATTTTAATTAATTTTAATTTTTTTAAATTGATTATTAATTATAATTAATTTTAATTTTACAAAATAATGTCGATGTTTCACATCTGCCAGGCGTCCCGTGACGGCTCATTTTTTTTTTTTAATTGAATATTAATTTTAATTAATTTTAATTTTTTTAAATTGATTATTAATTATAATTAATTCTAATTTTACAAAATAATGTCGATGTTTCACATCTGCCAGGCGTCCCGTGACGGCTCATTTTTTTTTTTCTCCAATTATCTATTTTCTGACGCATGTGCGTCTTGCGCCCAACAATCATATCTTTCTCTTTTATTATCTCTCAATATCTAATTATCCAGGTTAGTAACTGCGCCGTAGGGTAACCAATCTTATTTCACTTATCCCTTAACCCTCGCACACACAAACTAAAAATATTGGTTACAACGTATACATAAGAAAGAAATATCTCGACAAGTGCAGGAAATGCAGGAAAACGACGTGATCAGACCATCCGTATCGCCAGACAATTCTCCTTCATGGATTGTCCCCAAAAAACCCGGCTCGAAAGGTAACAAAAGATGGCGATTTGTTATTGATTATGAGGTCTGAATAAAAAAAATATTTGCAATGCGTACCCGCTCCCAAATAAAACGGAAATTCTAGATCGGCTAGGACACGCAAGTTATTTTTCAGTATTCGATCTTGCGTCAGGGTCTGATCAAATCCCAATGGCAAAAGAAGACGCAAGTAAAACAGCTTTTTCAACACCTTACGGGCATTATGAATTTACGCGCATGCCCTTTGGCGTGAAAAACGTCTCAGCAACATTCCAAAGACTAATGAATCAGGTACTTTTGGGACTTCAGGAAGTAAAACTGTTCGTGTATTTGCACCACATTGTCATTTATGCTTCTACCTTAGAATAACATGAGAGAAAAGTGAACCGATTGATGAACAAATTACGAAATGCCAAATTATTAATACAACCAGATGAGTGCGAATTTCTATGTCATAAAGTAACATATTGAGGACATATAATTAGCGACAGGGGAGTCGAACCAGACCCCAAGAAGATAGAATCAGTGAAAAAAATTCTGGTACCTAAAAATCCGAGGAATGTTGAACAATTTTTCGGCTTAGCAGGGTATTATCGACGTTTCATACCCGGATTCTCCAAAATAGCAAAGCCTCTCACTAACCTATTGAAGAAGGATCAGAAATTCAAATCGGAAGACCAATACCAAGAAGCTTTTGAAACCTTACGCGATAAATTATGCGTAAAACCAATATTACCATATCCAGATTTCGAAAAAGCATTTTGAGTCTCTACCGACGCCTCAGGATACGCGATCGGAGGAGTATTGAGCGAAGGAGAAATAGGTAAAGATTTTCCCATCGCTTACATCTCCAGAGTTTTGACATCTGCAGAGAAAAATTATTCGGTATTTGAGAAAGAACTTCTAGCTGTAGTCTGGTGCATAAGCGATTTGAGACCCTACAACGGCAGGGAATTCACTGTAATTTCAGACCAGAAGGCACTCTCGTGGTTTCATAAAAATAAAAATTCATGTGCTAGACTGGTTAGATGGAAAACGCTTTTAGCAGAATTCCAGTGTACTGTTACGCCCCGACGTACCGCCTTGGCGTACCATTTCGAAATTCCATTTCATTTCATTTCTTCAATTTCTTCAATTATCTCATCACAATCTCATATTATAATAAGGTCATGTACAGTCCTCGGCATCCGCTGACATTGTATCTTGTTTGCTGACACCAGGAATTGCGCTATAGAATTGCTGAGCTAGTAACAGCGGCGCTCAGCCCGGGAATATCTTGCATTTTAAGTCAAAATTATGATAATTAATTAGGATAAACCATTACCTTTGGAACCACCAAATTAATATAGATTATCGCTTGAGATGTGTGGATGAATGCGTGAGAATTATCTTAAGATACCTTTTGTCAACATCTTATACGTGTAAGTGACGAGATTGAGAATCGTCGAAACACCGTCAAAATACGCGAACCAACGCTGACCTAGATTTGAGCACCGGGAGGTCGCCCTCGCACTTCATTGGCTAATTACCGTTGCAACTTATTGCAACTGCAGATACCATTCCATTTTCGTTATTATTACCCTCAAGCCCAAGCAGCGATGTCTTTCGTCTGTCAAGTCGCGAAGTGCGTGGACGTCTACCCAGATTAGCCCTCTCGAGCAAGAGTAGCGACGGAAAATCTTGATTGTGACCGGCCTAAGGTCTCCCGCTAATTCGTCAAATTCGAGCATTCCGTTATTCTGTTAGCCGCAAAAGACTCACTATCTTCTACGTTTACATCTTTACTGTTCTTTACTATTTCTCATTATTTCGCGAATAGGCATTTCTTATGCCATTCTATTTTCCTTAATTAAATCAAGTTCGGCCCTGATTCAAACTGAATTAGGTAATATTAAGTGCTTATAATAATAACCAGCTACATTATCATCTTTAATTAATAATCGTTAGAATCATTTTTAATATATATATACAAACAGTCAGTGAATCAAATTGACATTTTCAAACCATAGCTTTTGATAGTAGACTATCATTCTAAATTCACAAAGACTAAGTCCCCGACGTTCATCATCGTCCGGATTCATCAACCCTTCCGATCTCGAGGTGAGGCTCTGCTCCAGAATTCTACGAACACCGACCTACATGACCGACGGCTCTCAATCTCGCTGAACTTCGCATCTGAAGATAAGTTAATTTGAGTAGTGCTCTTCAACATCATTGAAAATTTTGCATAACGTCGTATTAAACGAAACCAAGTGGCAAGCTTCACTAGCTACTGTCGAACATTCAGTGTTGTTTTCTGAGAATATCAATATAAATTTTCTCATAGAGTTCCACAGCAAAATACAGCAAGATAGAATTGGCGCCTAGCTGTAGATAATAACCTTCGCTATTCAGAGAGATACTCTCCTGTCTACTGCTCGGCCCCCGAATCAATTTTTTGCGAGCTCAAATTAGAGCCAAGAAACGCATATAATTCCACGGATCGACTGATCCGAATCGTAGGATTGGATTGTTAACATAAGTTACAATTAATCTAAAAAAAGAGGTACCATATAATAATCACCGACCAGCTAGATATAAGAATCGTTCAGGATGAATATTCTTGGTATCAAATAATAATATCATTTAGAACAGAATAACACACGATTTGGTCATACAAGCAAACGGTCAAATTTAGTGATTCCGCAGCTTCTCTGCATTTGAATATATATATTCGTTCGTCGGCGTGGATTGTCGTATAAACTCAAACACTTTATAAATTGTCACTTTCGGGTTCTAAGTCATTATCCTCATTCATTGTTACAAAATATACTTTATCTTTTAACAGTTAAGTCATTTCGAACCATTTATTTTAAACGACGACCTTTTCTTATTGTCATTATTATAAATTAGCACCAATCACTCAAAACAACTCTCATAGACCTGTGAAGGATATCTATATACCATATCTTCAGTTTTGAAGCCGAGAATTTTTTGTCTTAGATTTGATTTAAATGACTCTTTCCTGACTAATTGGACCCCCAGGAACTCAGAAAATGCAGCGAAAAGAGCGTGGGATCAACAAGAGAGAAATAGCGAGCAAAATTCGTCGTTTTTCGGCTGTAAATTTCGATGCGGTGATCGCAGCGTATTAGGACTGCGCCCAATCGATTTCCCTAGTAAAATGACGTCGGAATAGTGCATGAAAAAATCTATTCCAGCACTTGTCAGAATCGCCATAATTTTCCCTAAAAATACGACGGGGTTAACCTTACTATTTCATCAGTTCTCGCGCCGAAAAATATTGGTCTTAGATTTGATTTAGGTGACCCTTTCCTGACTAATTGAACCTCCAGGTACTCAGAAAATGCAGCGAAAAGAGCGTTGGATCAACGGAAGAGAAACAGCGAGCAAAATTCTTCGTTTTTTGGCTGTAACTTTTGATGCGTTGATCGCAGCGTATTAAAACTGCGCCCAATCGATTTCGCTCGCAAAATTACTTTGAAATAGTGCATAAAAGAACCTATTGCAGCACATGTAAACATCGCTATTATTTTCGGCAAAAATGCGACGGGGTCAGCCTTACTATTTTTTCAGTTCGCAAGCTGAAAAGATTTGGTCTCAGATTCGATTTAAATGACCATTTACTGACCGATTGAACCCCCAGGAACTCAGAAAACGCAGCGCAATGAGCGATGGATCAAGAGGAGAGAGATAACGAGCAAATTTCGTCGTTTTTCGGCTGTAACTTTTGATGCGTTGAGACAGCGTACGTTTTGCAAAGACAATTTAACGAATATTGAATAAAAATAAACACCACCTGCGGCGGCCGTGATCCGTCGGCTGACAGGGCTCTATGCTAATTAGTTAATTATTCTATAAATTCCTTGGCCGCCAGTTGGTTTGAGGAACCAATAACTAAATTCCCTTTTATAAATTCACCATCAATGAATAAATAATTAAATGACGAATTCGGCTAGCTCGATTATTAAAATAGAAGAGACAACACAAGGAGGATACGGGGAGGACCAAAAGTAATTGCAAAACAATAGAAAAGCGTATAGGCAAAGATATATTAATTTATTCACTTACTACTTCACGATATCCTGGATCAAGTTAACCTTCTTAATTGGCGTACTTGGTTAAATCGACAACAGACGCTCGAAGTAACTATTACACACAACAGTTATATATAATATGGAATTTGACGGGATTGACCCTAATACGGCCGAGACTCCTCAAGGATTATTCACAACTAAAGTGTGTTTATTCTACGCAGCTAGTCTGCGCCGATCTCGCGTCTTCGTGTTCGACCCCATGAGGATAAATACAGTCGACTGTATCGAATCCATCAGCTCCACAAATTAGGCAAAAACCTGGCCTGAAAGGTAGGTGACAGTCTTTGTAATGATATTCTCTGGAGCGGCAGTTCACGCATCCAGCAACGTGTGGTTTCCTGACGGTCGTCACAAATGTTTGTGTGCCTCTGTCAACCTTGGCGGATTCAACTCGCGCGACGAGGCTCTGGGCTCGTTTGATGATCAGATCTTTTAATAACTTTTGACTAACGATTCAACAATCAGCCAGATAGAGGGGTTGTCTTTCACCTGTGGGATTTGCCAGTTCCGAGACGTTCAGTTCCTTCAACATCTCGTCGAAGGATGACAGCTTCTTCAGAGGCAGTGGCTGTACCATTACTGATGGTGCAATCACAGCCTTCGGATCATCAGTAGTCTTTAAAGCTCGTCCCAGGCTTATTGACATGTGAGTTGGGTGATCTTTCGTCGGAATGCGGTTTCGTTTTATGTTTTCGGCATGTATTTCAGCCGCTGAAACTCTTGTAGGTTTAGTTTGCTTCAATTTTGGTGGTGGGCGGCTTCATATTTCACGAATGATTGCCAATGCCCCAGGGATCACGTTGACAACGGTTTCTCCGAAATCGTTTGAATCTTCTGATTCGACCGAGGTTCCAGTTTCTGATTCTATGTAGTCATGTCGAATTTGGATCCTGACTCGGAGCATATTAAAACGATCTTCGATCTCTAGCTTTTTCTTCAGCAATTCCTCCAGTTCTAATTCGTCGTCCATGGATGTAGATGCCGGGCTTGGCTTTCCTGCATCACTCATTTCGTCGAGATTGTTGACTAAGTTTTCAGTCAGTACTCGAACTCGGCTGTCAAGTTCTTGTCGAATGTTGATTTGGCTGTCAGGAATAAATTTCAACAGTTACGCAAACTTCGTCGTGGTATTTTCAGATCGGTTACATAATATTTCCCTATGACCTTATCATTCTTGTCAACTGGTTTGACAACCATTGGTCCGATTATTCTTGGAACAAAGACCTTGATTTTTGTTCCTTCGGGTTTCAATTAAACACGAACACGAGGATGAATGAGGATTAAGAGAGTATGATTTATTAGACAAAATATAATAGCTGCGTTACACGGATGTTAGACAACAACTGACCGCGCTTTCGGCACAAGCCACTCTCGAACGTTCTTTTTCGCGTTCATTGGCTGCCCTACTGGCCACGCCATTGGGAGTGCTCTCAGGCGCTCGACGAATCAAAGGAAAGAACGCGAGAGTACGAAAACTTTATTTCTCAAAAATTATTTGTTTTACTATGGCAAGGCCAAGGTATCGAGGTGCTAACTTGGCGGAATAACCTTCGGCTTTGTTGCTTAGTTTTTTGTTGGGGTAATAAACTTCGGTTCCGATTTTTAAATTAAATTGCTGTGGTCCATCTGAATTAGCTTTGGCAAGTCGCTTGTCAGTTTGTGATTTTATCCGGCTTTCGACTTCGTATCGTAACTCGTCAAACTTAGCTTTCTCTTCACCCAATCGGCTACCAGTTCGTCTGTTATCATTTGACTGTCGTCAATAAAACGTCCTCGCGGTCCGATATTGGCTTCTCTCGCGTTATTCAGATAAAACGGGGTGACTCTACTGCCAGAATGCGGCACGGTATTATACGCGAGTTGGAGCTTTGTCAAATTTGTATCCCACTCATTTTGATTTTTGGTTATGAAAGCCGCGTCCATAGGTTTTATCGTTCTATTCACGCGCTCTACTGGGTTAGCCTGCGGGTGCGCTAACGCGGTAGTTATACGATTTATTTTCCTCGCTGTTAATAGTGCTTTAACCTGTTTGTTTACGTATTCCGTACCGTTGTCTGAAATGATTGATTCCGGAATCGTTCCCTATTTGTCAAATACAATTTCTAGAATTTCAACTACTGCTTTCCCGGTTTGTTGGTGTACGGGAAATAATTCGACAAATTTAGTATACAGATCTTGTACTACGATTATATACGCGTTGCGTTTTTTCGAACGTGTAAAGAGTCCTATTGTATCTATCGACAGTTGTGCCCACGATTTGAGCAGGGGTCCCGTCATTAACGGTCCTTTTGAGGGGTTTCGATCAAATTTGACTTTCATGCATATTTCGCAAGTTTCAACATAAGTTTTCACATCTCGTGTCATACCTGGCCAATAATAATTTTGCCTGATGCGCTCGTACGTGTTATCCCTGCCTAAGTGACCTGCTTGCGGGGTTTCGTGGTTCTCTCGCAAGACGGACGGAACTTCGTCTGCTTTGACAACTTTTTTCCACGGATTTCCGTCGTCAATCAACAGTTTAGCGTAATCTGGTCTGTGACAGTACAATTCGTCGTTGTCGATTTTCCGCTCCGAGAATCTGTCTGGGTATTTACTCACGAGTTCTCGTTTTGTATCGTACCAGTCTTTGTCACAAATAGTTGTGAGCTTGATACGTCCTTGAATGGTTTGTTCGATAACCTTTTCCCAATCGAGAGGATCAACATCGATGTCGTACATGCGCGATAGCGCATCCGGTGCTTCGTTCGTTGTGCCGCGCCGGTATTCGACCGTCATTGCATGTTGCAAAAAGTATATTGCCCATCTCGCAAGTCGGCCTAGAGGTTTTTTAATCCGTAAAGCCATTGGAGAGCTTGGTGATCTGTAACGACCTTGAAGGACATACCTTCTAGGTAGCACCGCAATTTTTCGACAGCCCATATTACTGCTAGGCATTCTTTCTCAGTGGTTGTATAGTGTAATTCTGCGCCTCTCAGGGGGTGACTTAGAGCTTCCAACAGATGTTTCTGATCTCCGTCGGGGTCTTGTTGAACTAGAATCGCACCTCGGCCAAAATCACTGGCGTCCGTATACAGAGTGAATGGTTGTCCTGGTATCGGCGTGTATAACCTCGGGGCGTTGGTCAGCGCAGATTTAATTTCGTCGAAAGAATTTTGTTTGTTCTCTGTCCATTTCCACGGAACTTTCGGGCTAGTTAGTTTATTCAGGGGTCCTTGCACCCTACCGATGTTTTTTAAATCTCGATGGTACCAGTGTACAAGTCCATTAAATTGTCGTAGTTGTGTCCTGTTTTTCGGCACTGGGAAGTCGAGGATTGGTTGAATTTTTTCCGGGTTGGGCCTCATGCCATGTTCGTGCACCATATAACCGAGGAATTTGACTTCTTTACAAGCAAAACTACTCTTTTCGCGGTTAATTATCAATTTCGCTTCCCGTAATATCTCGAATAATAGTGACAAAAGCGCAAGGTGTTCGTCTAGATTTTGACTGACTACTATCCAATCGTCTAGATACGCAAATACTTGGTCGGCCCACTTATTTGGGAGTTTTCTTTCCAAAATTAATTCCTTAATTCGTCGTTTTAATTTTTCCATCAAGCATTGAAACGTGGAAGGGGCTCCTGTTAAGCCATACGGCATCCCAACCCATTCAAGCAACCCTTTACCCTCGACGACGAACGCGGTGTATTTTTGACTTTTCTCTTCCATGGGGATTTGATGAAATGTCTCGCTCGTATCTAGAGTTGATATTATTTTCGCTTCATGTAATTGAGACAAAATTGATTTCATTTGTTGAAGGGGGTAAGCCGGTTTCACCGTTTGTCGATTAACAGGACGGTAATCTATACAAAATCTTAAGCCTCCGTTCGCTTTTGGGGCTACGACCGGTGAACATACCCAATCACTCTTGCTCCATACTACGTATCCCTTTTCCAATAACCGATCGACTTCTTTGTTGATAAATTCGCGGACGACTTCGCTACATCGATAGGGTTTCCGTCGGTGTGGAGTATGGTCATTTAACTCAATAACGTGTTCGGTTAAGTTTGTTATTCCGGTGGATTCTTTGTTTAATTTCGAGAATTCAGTGTCGAGGAAACTTCTCAGTTCATCTGTCTGTTCGACTGTCAAGGCTTTAAGCTCCGTTCGTTTAATGTAGCGTTGTGACATTGGATATGAGTGTTTGCTTCCGTCTAAAGTCCAGGTTTTCGACATTGGGTTTTGTTTTGACTTTGAACGACGTCCAAGAATCCATGCCAAGAATTAAATCACCTGACAAATTCGAGAGGACGCTGAACCATTGTGGAGCATATACGTCACCTACGTCAAAGCGAAACACGTGCCCCCTTTAGATTTGACAATCGATTGATCGCCTAGTCGTATTCCGTTCTAGGATGTCGAATCAGCGGAGAGTTCCTTAATTTGAAGATATTTTACCCGATCGTACCTTTTCTGTTTCAAATATGATCTCTCGCTCCCGCTGTCTAATATTTCGTGGATTTTTTCACCAAAAATCGAAATCTCTGCCGGTATTTCCATGACTTTATTTAGCCCGGTAGTACCGTTATTCGCGCAGGAAATTCGCCTCTGTGTCAAACGATGAATTAGTTGTGGGCGTAACCCGACTGGTCTCCAGTTTTTTAAATTTTCTGTGTCCAGACCGTCTTTTCGGGTACGGTCAGTGGAAGTATCGGGGCTTACGTCTACTTCCAGCGTCGACAGCCGTATTACTTCCTCGCTGAGTTCGTTCACTTTAACCGGTCCCGTTACGTCGAGTTCGTCGTCTGACCAATCTGAGTCGCTCGATAACTCGGTTATTATTTCCAAGTTCCTTGGGGTTCCGTCTTTGTCTGATTCTACATTCTGCGCTTGAGTCGATGCCGTTGACGGTGGGGCAATTTCCGTTTTGTCTAATGTTTCCGTCTGTTGGATTTCGATTTTATCCGTTTCTTTTGGTTGTTTTACCTCGTTCGTGCACTCTATAACAGTAGCTTGAGGTTTGACTACTGTTGGGCTTTGTCGTTTCCCGCGAGCGTAGGGCAGTCTTTATACGCGTGACCAATAGTTCGGCAAATGTGACATACGATCTGCCGATCCTTGGTACAGGAGCGTGCAGTACGTCCTTTATCGCTGCAATTGTAACAAAGCATTTTCCTCTGATCTAGGACAAATTTCGTCGATGTTGTTTCCGATTGAGCATTCGTGATGGTCGCTGAAATTTTGTTGTCTTTCTCGAAATTTTTGAGGTTCCGGTCAAGTCTTTGTTTTACCAAAGGTTTCGAGTTATTTGGTGACTATGTCCCTTTCCTATCAGTGCGAGTGTTTTTCTTTTGTATCGTTCGTAGGTCAGATGGTTGTCCGTCACTGTCTTCGTCTTGACTTGTTTGATCGTCATCGTCTTCCTCCGTATCCACTTGCAAACGCCTTAATTCCGATTTGTTAGTTTTTTCTCTTGGTTCTTTCTTTGCTTCTAGTGATCAGCGATAGAGGTAACTCCGCTCGTTTGTATAATGTAGGAATTCATTGTAATCATTAATTTGCAAATTAAGGATTTCGAAGGTTAACCGCGGATTAAATTTGCATTCTTTCGAAAATTAAGCGAGCTCGGCATGCGAGCTCAGCTAAGGTTTCGCCCTTTTTGAATTTTAAGTCGCGTACTTCCATGAAAAGAACGCCATCTTCTTTTCTTACTCCCCACTGATAACGAAAGGCACGCGTGAAGTCTTTCCAATTACGCCAGTATTGTCGATTCAGTAAGTACTATGCCCTGTAGAGGCCTTCGAAAACATTTGACAAACAGGGCATAAACGCGTCTTTACGTATCCCGCTTACGGCCAATTGATCTATGAGAATTAACGAAAATTGCTCGGGATCCTTCTCTGTTTAAGGATATGAGATTTTCCAGTTGCTGACAATTCAACCGATTTTCATCGCGAAGTCAAGTTCTTGGTCATTTGCTAGCGGTGGTGAATTAATTCTGTTTCCATCGAATCTATTGGTCGGGATAGCGTTATACCTTTCCTGCGAACGGCGGTATTGTCTGTTGTTAGTCGCGTCTTCGTCGCTGTCGCTCGACTCACCATTTGGCCAAGGGAGGGCCCCCCTCCTAGTTATATTTGGGAATTCTTCGTATCTTTGCCGATAATTTTGAGCTGAAAACCTATTTTGCGTTGGTTGGCTTTCGTTTTGAAACATTCGTAAGTATTCCTCTCTAGTCAAGAAAGTTTCTTCCGATAGTTCCTCACCTTCGGGTTTTCGGTGATTCACTGTTAATTTCACTCGATTATTTTATAGTTCTCTCACTGTCGATCAAATTGGGTGACATCCGAATTTATTATCCTGGATTCTCGAGTCGAATTTGACAAACGAACATTTAAATTATTCAATCTATTTTCATTATGAAAATGAACCCGACGAAAACCTCTTTCGCCGACCTTTTGAATTAAATTATCGCGTTGCCTGGTGTCAGACGTCCTGGGCAGCTCAAGATTATTCAAAGTATTCGACGATCTAGCGTCTACTATATTTTCTCTTATAATTTCCCTGTTTTGGTTTAAATTTCCTCCTTGCCCGATTTCAGACGATCGAAACAATTCGGTGTCCGTTAAATGGTTCGATGATACAGCGTCTACTGCATTCAACGTTGCGTTCTGACGACGATATGGTACAAAAGCCCTGGCAGGATTAAGCAACCTTTCCCTCGAAAAATTTTGCACTTCACGATTCGAAAAATGCGCGAAACTATCTTGATTTCTGTAAACATCACTATTTTTGTCACTATCAGAAGTATCGTTAATAAAGGCCGCACTGTCGGCCGCCCCACCCCCCTGTTCCAGACGTAAGGTTGAGACGTGGCGGGTTTTCAACCCTATTCAATGTGAGAAATTTATGTAGGGTTTGAGGATTATGAGGAGAATCGATAAAACACGAGACGAGTTATGAGAAAATGAATATAAAAATTGTTGACTTTATTGAAATATAAAGAAACGATAAAAATATAGCCCGTGTCTCCCTTTCACCGTGGTTCGGCATCAACTAACTCTCGTCAGGCTCGTCCCCACTCCCGGGCGACCGCTCAACCACGTCTTTACCGGGCCAGGGGCCCCGTCCCACATTCGGCCTTTCCTGCAATTCTCCGGCCTCCGGAGAATAAACCTCGTACGGTTTCATTTGATCTGCTGACGATGTGGTGATACGAGGACCTTCACCCTCGGTCTGTCGGATCATCTCGTATCGATCGTGTCCCTTGACTCGTGTCACCTTGTAGGGCCCCAAATATGTGTCCCTCAATTTGAACCCCGGACCGAATTGCGTCCGTTTGACCGCAATCAGGTCACCTACGCGATATTTTGTTGCTGGCTTGCAACCTCGATCGTGCGTCCTTCGGTTTTCTTCTTGGATTTTACCAATGTTTTGTTATGCAAGCACTCGCAATGCCTCTCGTTCTTCGTCAAATTGCGATACCGCCTCCTTTTCGATTAAATCGAGTATTTCGACGCTTTCTTTTTGCCTCATTTTCACCCCAAAGAGTACTTCGAATGGGCTCAAGCCCACGCCCCGCTGAAACGTACTGTTGATGGCACACTCGACTTGGTCAACGTGTCGATACCATCGACCCGGACTCTCGTACGCCAACTTCGTTAAGATCGGAATAATTATTCGATTTATTCTTTCGACTTGTTCGTTCCCTCTCGGCACACCCGTTGTTATTAGAACGTGTTCGATATTCTCTCCGATGCAGTACTTCTTGAACTCCGCCGACGTGAATGCCGTCCCCCGATCACTAACGATCCGTTTCGGGTTTCCGAACACCTTCTGTTGAGTCTTTAATCGATCCAAGACCTCGCTTGTTCTTGTCGTCTTCGTCGGATAGATCCAAATGAATTTGGAGAACCCATCGACTACCACGAACAGATATTCATACATTTTCGACGTCACTGTCATCGGCCCCAGATGGTCCATATGATACGTTGAAAGCGGGACGTCACCCTTCGGTATCGTCTGCAGCTTTCCTGCCTTCTTTCCTCGCTTCCCTTCAGCCAGGATGCACTGCACACAACAGCTGACGTATTTGTCGAGTTTTTCCTTCAAATTGGGAATATAATACTCCGATTTGATGCTCTCGAGCATCTTTTTGACCCCGAAATGCCCATTTTCGTGTGTCTTTCGAATTATTTCTGGGTGCATGCTCGTCGGAAGCACCACGACACTTCTGTCTCACACTCGTTTCATCAAGATCCCATTCTCGCATGAATAGTCTTCGTACGGCTCCGTCTCGAGAACCTTCTTGATTACGTGCAATCTTTCTTCGTTATCTTGCTCCTTTCGTATCACCGGCGTGATCCGGTCTTGGACGGTCATCACAGGATATCGGCTCAACGCGTCGACGTGCTTGAGACGAGTTCCCACGCGGTGTTCCACCTCGTATTCGAATTACTCCAACATCAGGGCCCACCTCGCGACCTTCGGTGAAATGTCAATCTTACTCAAAGTTTTTTGAAGCGCTGAGCAGTCCGTAACCAACTTGAATTTTATTCCGAGCAAATACACTCGGAATTTTTTGACCGCGTGTATTACCGCCAAGGCTTCGAGCTCATATGAATGTCGCTTCTTCTCTGCGTCCGACGTCTTACGACTTGTAAAATACACGACGTAGAAATGGTCGTCTTCTTCGCCCTTTTGGAGCAGTGCAGCCCCATAACCTTCTTTACTTGCATCGGTATGTAACTCCGTCGTCGCATCCGGTCGATAAATTCGTAGTATCGGTTCACTAACCAACAGCTGTTTCAATCGTTCGAACGCTTCTTCTTTTTCAGCCCCAAAGCGGAATCTTTGATTGATTTTTAACAGCTCTGACAACGGTTTTGCGATCTTTGAGTGATCACGGACGAATTTCCGGAAATAACCGGTCAGACAGAGAAAATTCTGTACTGCTTTCTTCGACGTAGGCTTCGGAAAACTCTTGACTGCTTTGACTTTGGACGGCGAAGGACCGACGGTCCCTCCAGCGATGATATGTCCAAGATACTCCACGCGACGCTTTAGGAACGCGCACTTTTTCCAGTTGATGGATAACCTCTTCTCTGCCGCAACTTTCAGCGTCTCTTTCAGATTGGCCAGGGCCTCGTCTTCATCTTTGCTCGGCACAATTAAATCATCAAAGTACGTGCAAACAATATTTCGCCGGATTAAATCCCGAAATACTTCGTCGATGAATCGTAAAAAAGATGTTGGACTCTTACACAATCCAAACGGTGTCTTTACGAATTTGTATTGTCCGTCTGGTGTAACGAACGATGTGTACTTTCGGCTTTCCAGTGTAACGGGAACATGGAAGAACCCGTTCTTCAAATCGAGCACTGAAAACACCCTTGCGTCTGCGAGAGCATCGATCCGATCGTCAATAAGTGGCATCGGGAAACGATCCCGCGCTATCTTCTTGTTTAATTGACGATAATCGACACACACTCGATATTCGTTGTTCTTCTTCTGTACAATCACGACTGGACTCGAATATTTACTCTTGCTCGGCTGAATAACCCCTTCTTTCAACCATTTGTCGATTTGTTTGTCGAGGATGATTTCTTCACGATATCGATCGTTAACATCAACTGACCTAGTCTCGATGAGATTCACTAACCTCAGCTCGCGAAATACGTCGTCCGTCTCTTCTGCTGCAATTTCCTTTCGTTCGAGTCCGTCATCTCGACTTTTGTTTGTATGCAACTTTGTGATTGTGATTAACCCTCCTCGTATCACCACTTTCATTTGTCTCGTGATCTTTTTCCCCGCCAGCATGAGGTGACTCATAGCGTAATCTGGGATAACAAAGATGTCTCCATCGTAGTCTTCTCCGTGTATCGTCACCGTAGCACGAAAAACTCCGTCCAACTTCACTCGCGTACTTCCGAATCCTTCGAACGTGTTCAAGGTCTCTCGCAGCGGCGGACTGCCTATTTTCTGGTATTCACTGCGTCGTAACAACGTATAGTCCGTACCGGTGTCTATCATCGCCTGTATTTTCACATTGCCTAACTCGACCGTGATCTCGTCGTCCGTTGACGAGCGAGACACTACATTCACCGACCTTACGTTACCGTCCGTCGTTTTCTCGCGTCCGTCACACTTCGCCGCGATATGCCCGAACTTATTGCACTTAAAACATTTTGGTCCTTCGTCTTTTTTTGGACAGTTACGCGCGAGATGCTCGTTCGAACCGCACCCGAAGCATCTTGCCGCTTTCTCGCCTTTCGGTTTGTCACTTTTATTGTCTTTCGTCACTACTTTTGATTTGTTTTTCTGCGTCTTACCATAGGTTTTTTTTTATCCGGTCGTATCACTCGAGATTTTTTCTGAGCTCGCTAATATTACACGCACTGTACAAAATTGACTTCGCCGCCTCGTCGTCTTGTATGCCGTCGATGACGTACTGCATCACGGCTTCTTTCTCGACGTCGCCTTGACTTGCGATCGTATTCATGGCGTAAACATCCTGTCTCGGCGTTTCGTTCGCCTGTCTCTTCCTTTTTGACAGCTGTAAATGCACCATGGCGCTGTTCACTTTGTTTTCGAACTCTTTCAAAAGACTTTTCTTCATCGACTTCCACGTTGTCAGTTCTTTTTGTAAAGCGATATATTGTTTCGCGGAACCTTTTAACAATCGTTTCGCGTAAATCGCTCTCTGCAAATTGTCCCATTGTAACAACCCTGACATGTCCTCAAATTCGTCTATCCACTTTTTGACTAGCAACTTATCGTCACCGGAAAAATGAGAGATACTTCCCTCGACGTCTTTTATCGTAAATAAACTCGGCATGTTGCGCTCGCGTCTCTCCATGCGGACTGTCCTTCTCCTTCGCGTACGTGCGTCGTTTCTCTCGACGCCACGTGCTGCTTCTCCTTCTTCTTCCGAGGTCTCCTCGTGGCGAGATGAGTCCAATGTCACGTCACTTCCTTCTTTATCGATCTCGTCTTCTTTATCGACTTCATTTCCATCGGTATCTCCATTACCTTCTTTATCGACTTCTTTGTTCGCATCGCCTCCCTCGTCTGTATCATCTTTTTCTTCATGTCGTCTCAATCGACTCATGTGTTCGGCTTCAATTCCCTTGGTCGACAAGCCCAACCTTCCCAACTGTTCTCTGGGCGTAATCACTGTTGTCTTTGGTGTTGAGGACGCGGGAAATTTTGCCTTTTTTGTTCTCGTTCCAGCTTGCTTGCCCCCTTTTGTTCCGTCGTCGCTCTCTCTCGAGCCCGATGGTTGTGGGTAGTTCGCTTGCTTTGTTTGGTTGCCTGTTTCACCTCCTTTGTCCTCTGCGCCTTCTTTCGATGTTTCCAGCACCATTATTGCGTCTTTTTTCACTTCTTGCAACTTTGTTGTTAATTATGCGACGTTGTTACCGATGATCACTCGCGACTTTATTTTTCGAATATTTTTCAACCTTTTCGAATCAACGACTTTCGACTTTATAATTCCCGACTCAACGACTTTTCGACTTATCACCTCACGACTTTTGAATCAAAAAATTTTTAACGTGACGACGTTTTGAATCGACACCTTTTCCGATTTAGCTGCTTTTGACTTGACGACTTTACGACGTCACACCGTTTCGACTTTTTCCACAATCTCACTCTTTTCGTGGTCACAGTTCCACTCGAAATCTCAACGCAATCGCGGACGAGCCCCCCATATGTAGGGTTTGAGGATTGTGAGGAGAATCGATAACACACGAGACGAGTTATGAGAAAATGAAAATAAAAATTGTTAACTTTATTGAAATATAAAGGAACGATAAAAATGTAGCCCATGTCTCCCTTTCACCGTGGTTCGGCATCAACTAACTCTCGTCAGGCTCGTCCTCACTCCCGGGCGACCGCTCAACCACGTCTTTACAGGGCCAGGGGCCCCGTCCCACATTTATTCCATTTTTCGTTCGTATCATTTAATTCTCCCTAGAGTGTCTTGACTCGCATATTTTCCGTCTCAATTGCGTCTATTCTTTCAATTACTGAATTTAACATTCATTCTATTGGGGAATGTCGTGGTGAAACATACAGACTCGGCGTCGCTGGTCGTGAACCCCTATCCCTTCCCGGCAAGTTTCGCGAAGCAGTCGTGAAGGGAACACTCAAAGATTCGTTATTTATAATAGCGCTTTGGGTAGTGAGAAGTTCCTCTGTCCCCGCACCTACAGCAAGCGTCGTTTGGACGGGCTCATTCGAAATACCCCCACTCGCCGTATCCTCACCAAACGGTGTAGGGAGCGTCTTATTACGCGGAATATTTCTATTTTGTACGTTTGAATTTTTTGACAAATTTTCACTTAATGTTTTTGTTTGCAACCTGGTTTTACCTTTGGGTGTTGTGACAAACATAGCCAGTAATAAATTTTAATTTGACTAATTGCACTCTTTGATCTCGCCAAAACTCATTCAGAAATTTTCAATTTGAATTTTGTTCTATCTGAATATCTCCAATGATTTTTAATTTAAATCCTTCCATAATGGAACCAATGGCGATCAAGTCTTACATGAGACCGAATAAAGCTGGCGATAATATACACTGAAATAATATAATAATATGGACACAATATAAATACTAGTAATATTATATAGCAGGAATAACAAAACAATGTAAGCGTGATATACGAATATCAGTTACTCAGTACAGAAAGACAGAAATATAGTAGAGTATAGCAAGCTATTTGACAGAGAGAGATAGAGTGTGGTTGAATATAGACAATACAAAAGAAGAAAGAGCGAAATTCGAGCGTTACGCAGCCCCATAGAAACTAATCCGTTTCAAGTTCACGACAGAGGGTAAAAATGCGACTGTACACTCGCTACAGTCTACGTTAGTCGAACTTTCTCGAATAACATATTCGTTGTTTAAAATTTTACTTTCTATTATTTGATAATTTACTTTATGTACAATTTAATATTTATTTCCACGCGTGCCCTACGTTGGGCGCCAAATGCGTACGTGTCGCAAAGACAATTTGACGAATATTAAACAAAAATACACACCACCTGCTGCGGCCGTGGTCCGTCGGCTGACAGGGCTCTAGGCTTATTAGTTAATTATTCTATAAATTCGTTGGGCGCCAATTGGTTTGAGGAACCAATACCTAAATTTCCTTCTATAAATTTACCATCAATGAATAAATAATTAAATGAGGAATTCGGCTAGCTCGATTATTGAAATAGAAGAGACAACACAAGGAGGATACGTGGAGGACCAAAGGTAATTGCAAGACAATAGAAAAGCGTATAGGCGAAGATATATGAATTTATTTACTTACTACTTGACGATATCCTGGACCAAGTTATCTTTCTCAATTAGCGAACTTGGTTAAATCGACAACAGATGGTCGAAGTAACTATTACACGAAACAGTTAATATAATATTGAATTTGACAGGAACGAACCTAATATGGCCGAGATTCCTCGAGGACTACTCACAACTGAAGTGTGTTTATTCTTCGCAGCTAGTCTGCGCTGATCTTGCGTCTTCGCTTTGCTGCCGGCCTGCTACAACGTATGCAGGCAGGGGTGCTTATTTCGCGGTCAAACACAGTGTGAGTCTTTCCTCGTGAAGCGTGATACTTGGTCTAATCTATAAGTTGACAATACAGATGACGATTATGTTTTTACTAATTTTCTACCTACAGAGTTAGTGACGATTATCAGGATTCGGGGGTTGATTGAGTTCTCTAGTAGTCAATTCGAGTTTTGACGTCGGTGAAGAGTTTTATTTTCCTGTCACAGCGTTGATCGCAGCGTATTAGGACTGCGCCCAATCGGCTTCTCCAGCGAAATTACGTCGAAATAGTGCATGAAAGAACTTATTCCAGCACTTAACAAAATCGATATAATTTTCGCCAAAAATACGACGGAGTCAGCCTTACTTTTTCTTCAGTTTGTGAGCCGGAAAGATTCGATTTAAATGACCATTTCCTAACTAATTGCACGCCCAGGAACTAAGAAAACGCAGCGAAAAGAGCGTGTGATTAGCAGAAGAGAAATGGCAAGCAAGATTTTTCATTTTATGGCTGTAACTTTTGATGCGTTGATAGTAGCGTATTGGGACTGCGCCCAATCGATTTCTCTTGCAAATGAACTTTGCAACCGAGTATGAGAAAACCTATTCCAGCACTTGTCGAAATCGCGAAAATTTCCGACAAAAATGCAAATGCCTTACTATTTCTCTAGTTTTGTACAAGAAAATTTTCAGTCTCAGATTCTCTTGGAATGATTCTTTTCTCACCAAGTGGACCCCCAGGAACTCAGAAAACGCAGCGAAAAGAGCGTGTGATTAGCAGAAAGGAAATGGCAAGCAAGATTCTTCATTTTTCGACTGTAACTTTTGATGCGTTGATAGCAGCGTATTGGGACTGCGCCCAATCGATTTTTCTTGCAAATGTACTTTGCAATAGAGTATGAGAAAACCTATTTCAGCACTTGTCAAAATCGCGAGAATTTCCGAAAAAAATGCAAATGCCTTACTATTTCTTTAGTTTTCGACAAGAAAATTTTCAGTCTCAGATTTTCTTGGAATGATTCTTTTCTCACCAAGTGGACCCCCAGGAACTCAGAAAACACAGCGAAAAGAGCGTGGGATTAACAGGAAAGAAATAGCGAGCAAAATTCTTACTTTTCCGGCTGTAAGTTTTGATGCGTTGATCGCAACGTATCGAGACTGCGCCCGATTAATTTCTCTTGCAAAAGAACGTCGGAATAGTGCCTGAAAGAGTCTTTTCCAACACTTATCAAAATCGCGAAAATTTTCGCACAAAATGCAAAGGGGGAGGTTTGCCTTCTCCTACGTCGGCTGTCACCTTGTCGTGGTGTAGGGGCTTGACGGCCGCGATGAATCTTGGGGATCCGACGCCCCGGGGCTTCAAAACCTTGTGGCGGAAGTGACTCTAGACGAGCGTCCACTAAGAACAGTCGGCTCAGCCTCTTGGGGCTGGGTGTATGAATGGTGATTTGAATGGGCGATGCGTACATGGGATGCGGTTGGGGCTCCTCGGGCGATTTCTCAGAGACTAACCAAGGAAGGAGTAGTTGCCGACCGACCGGGGCTGCGGGTGAAGTCAGTACCTTTACCGGACCTCTGTGGCGTATTACGGGTAAACGTTAGTCCACGGAACCTCGGTTCCCTGGCGAAGGTCCCAGGAAACCACATGTTCAAAGTGGGAGAACCGCTCCCTGCAGCTGACTGGAGCCAATCTGGGAGTCAAACCTGGTGCCCCGGGCGCATGCGTGGAGGATTACCCGGTCAGTATTTCCTCATACCCGATGTCCAGTAGGGCAAATCCGGCAAGGTCTTACTCGGCCGGTGGCCTACCCTGTCTCGGATTAGCAGGGGAATCCCCGGCCGGGCGACTGGAAAGAGCTAGGGATGGGGGGTTCGCATGGATAGGGCAGACCACCCGATAAACCGACAGCGGCTTCCATGCGAGGGGATAGGATTTTTTCCGGCGGGGAAAGATGCCACACCGCGGTGTGGCTGCCATGATGGCCGAACCGTCGTAATCAAACAATCAATTCAATATGGACAATTTAACATCGAGTAGGCAGAGGGTGAAGCAAGGAGAGGTGCAAGAGCACCTGGATAGCAAGGGCTCGCGGGGGCACGCGAGGGGCAGGGGCGCGCGCGCGCGAGGACAGGCACTTGTGCGGGGCATTAGCTGGCCCCCTCTCGAAAACACGGTGCCGGGGGGTACGCCAGGGCATTTACTTGCACCCAACGTTTTGGCGGAGACTGCGGGGGGAATCAACGTACCGCCACAGGTGGTGCCCGAGGAGACACCCACGCGATACCAGCAGCAGCAGGGTAACAAACGAAAGGGGGACGAGCTAACGCCGCCCGAGAACGCTGCACTCTCGGACGGAGAGCTCTTCCTCCCGCGCAGACTCGAGGTAGAAGGGACAGAGATACCGCGGCATCAAACTGCGACTACCGAGGGGGAGGGGAAGGGAACGGCCAGCCCCTCAGGTGAGGAGGAGGCAGCACGTACGCTTCTGGGAGCTCGCCCGAAGCGCAAAAAGAGGTGCACAGCTATTGTCAAGGGAACTTACCTGGAAGACGACTCCGAAGCAGGGGAGTCTGGGTCAGAGTGGAGCGCGCAGGGCTCGAACCTGCGGCCAACAAAGAACCCTTCAGTGGGAAAAAGAAAGGCCAGAGCCGCGGCTAGGTCCCCAAAGAAAATCCCGCAGGGGGCAGGCCCTGTGGAATACAGGCTCATGTCAGCATCGGACCTCGGGGCACAGCTAATGGAGTGGCTCGAGGACATAGACGCCATAAGGATGAGATGCAAATCCATGCAGGGCAGACTGAGTGAAGAAATGAAGAAAAAGGTGGGCTTGGCGAAGGAGGCCCTGCTTACCCTTACCGTGAAAGCGGAGGCAGCAGGTGACCCCGCTCTCCTGCAGGCGCGCAACGCGGACCTAGAGGCTCAGTTGCGTGATACCCGTAGGGAAAGGGACGAGCTCCAACGGGAACTCGAGAAAAATCGAGAAGGCCGAGAGAGGCCTCAGACGGAAATAGCGAACCGGGCGACAAGCTCATACGCACAGGTTGCCAGCAGGGGCCCTGTGGCGAGAGCCGGCGAGCGACGGTCGGAAGCCGCCCAAACGACGACGGTGCTTGACCTGGGAGCGGCCACTAGGAGGAGCGAGGTGGAGGCCAATGAGGGGCCGACGATGGCGACATCAGTGGGTGCTTCGGAGTTCGAACTTCGCCTAACGGGATCCGAACTTCGACTCATCCCGGACAGTGACAGGGTCAGGGATGAGGAGATGGCCAGGCAGTCCGCGGCCCTGAAACAGGTGCGAGAGGAGGTGGGCAGGATATCCCTCCTGCTCCTCGATGCCTCGAGCAAGAGCGGAGCAGCTGACCAAGACCCTCTTGGTAAGGGTACAGCGCAACCTCGCGGCACGGAGGCCACCACGGAGAAAGTGCAGAGGTCCTCGGGTAACCGGGGCGCGACCGACACTCCGATGGAAGTCGATGACGGCGCCGATGCAGAGAACGATAGGGGGGGCTGGAGAACGAAGATGAAGAGAAAGGGAAAGCGCCTTGGGGAGGGAGTGCCGAGTGGGGCAGCAGTGGAAACCACGCAGACTGCCCCAACAGGGGCCCTGCGGCGTACCGCGGAGGACAGACCCACGGTGGCTCGTCGCAGAGCACCGAGGACAGCAGCCGTTGCTATCAAAAGCAGAGGGGAGAACACCCCGTATGCGGAAGTACTCAAGTTCGCACGCGAGAAAATACAACTTGCGGAGCTGGGTATAGAGGAGACGAGGGTGCGGCGGGCAGCTAACGGGGGGGTTCTCATTGAGATTCCTGGCCCCGAGAATGCGAGGAAGGCGGACGCTCTAGCGGCGCAGCTTACCAAAGTAATCCTCGATAAATACGGCAACGTAGTCTCAGTGACAAGGCCGGTTATCAAGGGCGAACTGAGAGTCCTGGGCTTGGATGACTCAGTGTCCGCCGAGGAACTGGCTCGCACCCTAGCCGAGCAGGGTGGCTGTAAAGTGGAGGAGGTCCGTGTAGGTGTTCCGAGAAGGACACCGAATGGACTATACAGCGCGTGGGCACAGTGCCCCCTGAGGGCAGCTGTGGCTGTCGCGACGAAGGGCAAGGTGAGGATCGGCTGGACCACGGCCAGGGTAGAGCTGCTGGAGGCGCGCCCCAGGCAATGCTACAAGTGCTGGGGCTTTGGCCATATAGGGAGTACGTGCAAGGCGTCGACAGAGCGCCGGGCCGCGTGCTACAGGTGCAGCGCTGAGGGCCACCAGGCGCGAGATTGCACGGCCAACCCCAAATGCGCGGTCTGCGAGGGGAGAGGGATAGACAGCGCCCACAGGATGGGTTCGGGACGTTGTACATCCGTCGGCGAACGGGGTCGGAGGCCCGCGACTAATGCAAGCGAGAATGGTCAGGTACATACAGTGTAACCTAAACCATAGCAGGGGGGCTCAGGACCTACTGAAGCAAGTAGTGCTCGAAAGGGAAATCGACGTGTGCCTCGTATCCGAGCCGTACGCTACCCCGAGCGTGGCCACCTGGCTTAGCAGTGACGATGGCCGGGCGGCCATATACTGGAGGGCAGAGGGTAACGTCCGCGGGGGCTCGCTCGTCAAAAGGGGAAGAGGGTACGTGGCCGCTAAATTCGGGGATATAATTGCCATATCGGTGTATATATCCCCGAACATTCTGATAGCGGAGTTCACTGAGCATCTGGACGACCTGGCTCGGGTGATCCAGCTGGCGGAGAACAGTGGGAGGGGGGTACTGGTGGGGGGGGATTTCAATGCCCGCTCGCCGACCTGGGACCCGTCTGGGTCCAACCGAAGGGGAGAGCTGCTCGAGGAGTGGGCGGCATCATGCGGTGTACGTCTCGACAACACTGGGAGGACGGCGACATGCATCAGGGCACAGGGGTCATCCGTCGTCGACCTGACGTGGTCGTCAGTTAATCTTGTACCCGTGATCAAGGGGTGGCGGGTGTTGGAGGAGACAGAAACACTATCCGACCACCGGTACATCTCGTACGAGGTCGGTACCCCTAGATGCGCAGAGCACAGGGGTAGAAAGGGCCACATGCGCTGGAACTGGTCGAAGTTCAGTCCGGAACATCTGACAGATGCTCTGTCCCTCACCCTTTCCTGGGGACCAACTGGAGGGGACTATACGACGCCAGAGGGCCTTGCGGGATGGATCGAGCGTGCCATGACGCAGGCCTGCGACGCAGCCGCGCCGAGAGCTCGCACGGGGAATCGCTCCAGGAAAGCGACATACTGGCGGAGCGAGGAGCTGGCCGATATACGCAGGTCTTGCATAGCGGCGAGGAGGCGCCTCGCTAGGGGAAGACGTACGGCTGATGACCGTCAGGAAAAAGAGGCCGAGTATCGGGCCGCCAAGAGGGTGCTCCGAGACGGCATAAAAGCGGCCAAGGCCAAGGCGTGGAGAGACCTCATCAGCTCCGTGGAAGCGGATCCATGGGGTCTCTCTTACAAATTGGTGCTGGGCAAACTGTAAAGCTCCCAAAGAGGGTTGACGGAGACGCTGGAGGAGAATACCCTCAGGAGCCTCCTTGATGCCCTCTTCCCGAGGGGTGATGGATGCGCTCCGAGGGCCCAGAGCGGCTGTCGATGGGACGAACGGTGGGCGGTCACGGCGGACGAGGTTCGAGCTGCGCTTAAAAAGGCATGCTCGCGCAATATCGCCCCGGGACCGGATGGCGTTAAGGGAAGTGCGTGGGCGAGAGTTCCGGAGGGAATGATCGCACTACTGTCGAGGAATTTCAGCCTCTGCCTGTGAGGAGTCGTTCCGCTGCCATGGAAGAAGGCTCGACTGGTGCTCATCCCTAAGGGGGGAGCACCCACCGGACCTATCCCCAAAGTAAGGCCGATATGCCTCCTGAACGAGGTGGGTAAAATGTTCGAGAGGATCCTGGTGGCTCGGCTGGGCAAATGGATGGAGGGGAATCCTCGGGCGCGCTTGTCCGAGGACCAGTACGGGTTTCGGGAAGGGCGATCCACGAACGATGCTCTGCTAAGGGTGCGACGATTCGTGGAAAACGCCACGGAGAAGGGGGGCTACGCGGTGGCTGTGTCTCTCGACATCGCCAACGCATTCAATAGTTTGCCATGGCCGTCCATAAGGGACGCACTTAAAGAGAAAGCGGCTCCGGAGTATCTTTGACGGGTCCTGGATTCCTACCTGTGGGACAGGCACGTGGAATACATAAACGGAGATGGAGAGCTGAGGAGTCTGGCAGTGACGGCCGGGGTCCCACAGGGCTCGGTTCTCGGCCCCCTGCTATGGAACTTGACTTTCGACGAGGTTCTGCGGGGGGAGGGGGTTGCAGACTGTGTTATTGTCTGCTACGCGGATGACACGCTGGTTTTGAGTTCCGCTGGGGATTCATCCACAGCGGTAGCACTGGCAAATGCGATGGTAGCCAGGGTAGTCCGGCGAATTTCGGGCCTAGGCCTCACGGTGGCGGCGAGCAAGACGGAAGCTGTCCTATTTCGGCGCGTGAAAAAGGGGGAAGCACCAAACACCCCAGACGTCAGAGTTGGCGCGGAGAGGGTGCTACTGTCGGGGTCCATGAAGTACCTGGGGGTGCGACTGGATCCCGGCCTGACGTTCAAAGCGCACTTCGCGTCCATGGAGACTAGGCTAGGGGGTGTCACGAGGACACTAGCGAGGCTGATGCCAAACCTGAGGGGGCCATCCGAATCCAGGCGTAGGCTTTATGCGCAAACTCTATTCGCGGTAATAATGTACGGCGCTCCGGTGTGGGGGGATGTGGCGAGGTCCTCAAAGTACATCCAGCAAGTAATTACGAGGTGCCAGAGAAGGATATGCGCAAGAGTAGTTGCGGCATATCGCACGGCCTCCTTCGTGGCCGTTTCGATGCTGGCCAGGACCCCGCCACTATATCTAGTGGCTGATGCGTACAAGCGCACATTCCATAGAGTGCGTGAACTGCGGTCGACCAGGACGTGGTCCCAGAGCATGGTCAAAGCGATTAGGGAGGAGAAACTGCGCGTAGCCCGCGAGCAATGGAGGGTGGACCTCGGAAGTGCGGGGCTCCCCAGCGAGAGGTTGAGGTTAGCTATCCTAGCGAACTGGACGGGATGGTTCGACAGGGCACACGGGAGCATGACTTTCCGTGTGACCCAAGTCCTGACAGGCCACGGGTACTTCGCGGATTTCTTATATAGAATAGGGAAGACGGAGAGGCCGACCTGCTGGTACTGCCGGCTGGAGGAAGACACGGTAAGCCACACGGTGGAGGCGTGCCCCGCGTGGAGAGACGAGAGGAATGCCCTAAAGCGCGCCGTAGGGGAGGATCTGACACCGCCTGGCCTGATCAGGGCTATGGTAGGGTCTAGAGAGGGATGGGTGGCGGTGGCTAGCTTCGCGGAGCGGGTCATGACGGCCAAGGAACAGCGGGAGCGGTTACGACAGCGAACGCGGCGCAGCGTGCACCGCGCGACCCGCTTGAGCGGAAGAAATGGGGGTGGTTCGCGTGTAAGCGCGGGCATGACGTAGGGTCGGACCTACACGGGCAGGGGTCCAAACGGATTTGCGGGACGGGACACCGGTCGACCTCAGCCCGGTCCTTTGGGTCGGGGCCGGGGTTCGGGGGTGGAGGGTAGAGGAGGGGTGCAAGGCGACTTGGAATCTGGTGCCAGGATAGGTGAGACGCTAGGCGATAGGGTGACGTTAGGGTCGTTCCGGCCATGCCCCCTCTTCTTCTTCTTCTTCTTCTGCCTCTCTCTCTCCGTCCCCCGGCCCGTGGACGGCAGATGAGACGGTCGCGCCGGATCCATCTTCCCCCGGATCCGCAAGGGCAGGGCGCTCATTATCGCGAACATCGAGCACCGAGTGGGGGTCTCCATTCGCTTGACAGCTCCGTTAAGCGGAGTTCTCGTCGTAGCAGCAACAGAAGACGTCCCACCAGCGGGCAGGGTCGTCCTTCGCGAGAGGACGCTGAGCATAGGATGTAGCGGGAGGGAGCCGGGAGGCGCAACTCCCGGATAGGCGTTAAAGTAGGGTCCGCGCGTAACCGCGAAGGTGCCGGGGGGATCCCTAAGGTTATGCCTCGCGCGGTTCCGGGGAGTCCCCCCTACTCGTACCAGAGTGGCCGCTGGTTTTTTAGTGGGTGCGAGTCCCACACTACCCTGGAGCTTCTTGCGCGAAGCTCCAGGGTGTGCATAAGGCATTTTTACCAGCGTTATCAAAAAAAAAAAAAAAAAAAAGGGGTTTGCCTTACCATATCTTTAGTTTTGAAGTTGAGAATTGTTGGTCTCAGATCTGATTCAAATGACCCTTTCCTGACGAATTGGACACCCTGAAACCCAAAAAAACGCAGCGAAAAGAGCGTTGGATCAACTGGAAGAGAAATGGTGAGCAGAATTCTCCTTTTTTCGACTGTAACTTTCGATGCGTTGATCGCAGCATATTGAGACTGCGCCCGATCGATTTCTCTTGTTAAGTAACGTCGAAATAGTGCATAAAGGAATCTATTCTAGCACAAGTCAGAATCCCGAAAAGTTTCTCCAAGAATGCAGGGGGAATTACTATTTCTTCTGTTTTGAAGACGAAAATTTTTAGTCTTAGATTTGATTCAAATGACCCTTTCCTAACTAATTGGACCTCCAGGAACTCAGAAAACGCAGCGGAAAGAGCGTGTGATCAACAGAAGGGAATTGGTGAGCAGGATTTCTCATTTTTCGTCTGTCACTTTCAATTTGCAGAGTTGCAAAAAATGCATCACTTTTTATAATGCATTACACTTTCATTACTCATTACAGTAGTAATGAGTAATGAATTTAATTTCCGTTACTCAATACTTTATTTTCAATGAGAAATGGATGAATTTTCCAATACATTTTTTTTAACGAGTTATGTGTTTCACCTTACATTACTCATTTTATTTTATAATGAGTATTTTGAACTTGTCCATTACAATTTCATCTATTAATGAGTGATGTATCTATTTCCTAAATGAACTTTGACAATTAACAAAGCTTCAGAATAGAGATATTATAAAAAATGTAATAAATTTAGAGCAAATTGAAAGCAAATTCTTAAGTATATAAATTATAAAGAATCTTTTAGATTACATAAAAAAAAATCGGTTGCTTATTTAGCTCATTTCAAATTCATCTGAAATTCATGATGAATTCAAAATGAATTTGAAAGCAGTAGTTTCCTAAGAATACATATTTGATAATTGACTTTCATTGATAAAATAGCAATACCTGAAAAAATTGTTATAAATTTGTCCTGAATCAAAGGAAAGTATCTCTCTGATGAGTATTTTGGTCGGTGAAATTGAAGATGAATTCATGCGGAATTCTTCAGAAAGTGAAACTTTTTTTGTACGGTATAGTTCACATTTCTAACCGAACTCAATACAGACAGAATATCTGTAAAAACGTACAAATTTATTATGAATTTCTATCGTGCTCTTGACAATTTCTACATGACACATACTCGCCATCACATGAAATTTTTGCGTTTTTACACTTTGATTTTATTACACCGTTCCATAACTCCTTTCCAAAAGTGGGATCCACCTTATTATGAACTACGAAAAATTGGTCAATTGATATTTTTTCTTTGTTTCATTTTTTTTCCACAGTGCATTTATAATATAATTTATGACAATAGTAAAAAAGGAAGTTTTCGAAACTTTGAGTATAAAAAATGCCGTCAAGCGAAAATCTTAAATAAATTGTTCCGCTATATGTCTAACAATTTTCAATATTTTTATTCATACTCTTAAAAATAGTCGTAGGTTTCAAATTATATTTCCAGAAAATTATTTTAATTGCAAAATTGACATTTTCCGATATTCCGTTTTAATTATCAAAATGAACTATTTAATCCTTCATTTCTAAAGTTGAAAACTTTTCTATTTTTTTTATCGTGAATTTATACGCTGTAAAAACATCATCTGAAAGAGAAAAATGTATGAATTTCTATTCTTTGATCTTGTGTCAACGGCTCCATTTTCATTTAATGATCCTGAATTTTATGAAATTTCACAATTAATTATCATAATATATAAATTTCATAATTGTTGAACAAATAATAATCATTTCGATCAATTGAAAGGTATGAGAAGCTCATAATATTACGCTTCAACTTATTTTTATAGGTTTAATGTGTACACATTAAATTTGTGATGGGTACTGCATGGTCCCTCAATACTTATTTTTCATTTTTTAATGAGTAATGTATTTCTCTACATTACTCATTATTTTTCAATTTGTAATGTATTTTTCTACATCACACTATAATTATGTAATACGTAATGAATAAATCCGTTATTATCATTAAAAAAAGTAATGAATATTGCATTACTTTCTACATTAAGATTTTTGGAACTCTGCTTTCAATGCGCTGCTTGCAGCTCATTGAAACTGTGCCCAATCGATTTGCCTCGCAAAATTACGTCGAAATATTGCATGGAAGATCCTATTCCAGCACATTTCAAAATCGCGAATGTTTTCGCTCAAATCTAAAAGGTCTCAGATTTGATTTAAATGATGCTTTTCTGACTAATTAGACACCCAGATACTTAACAAACGGATTGATAAGAGGGTTGGATCAACGGGGGAGAAACGGCGAGTAAAATTCTTCCTTTCTTCTGTTACGTCCGTGATTAGAGTTTACTCCTGAGTGGTAGGAGCAAGCTGTTCGGCTTCGCTTTTACGTTCCAGGTCAACCGGAAATCAGGATGAGGATCGAATAAACTTGAGTATGTTTGAAATATCGATTATATGTTTATTGCGTAGAAGTTGAGATACCGATAGATACCGGAGTGTCGCTAGAGACTTGAAACGTACGGGTGCAGAAAAGGTGTGAAGATGCCAGAGGTAGGGAATAGAATTTGATGGGTAGGCGCGATAGTGAATAGCGTGAGACTATCTAGAGATAAGAGGACAGGACAGAGACCATGAGATTTATGTGAGAACTGTGGGAGAGTTAGCGAGTAGGAAAAATAGAGAGAAGTGGTATGCTGGACGTAACACCTTTCCCCGTCAGAAGGAGCATAGCGGTAGATATGGTCGAATATGGAAAGCAAGAAGGTGGAAATGTCATATACAGTAATGAAACATGATTTCAAAGTATGTGCTTAAAATTAGTTTTACAATTTTACTTATTAGAGGTAGTGTGTTTACAATTTTGTAGTCGCAGTATGAATGTCGTTTGAATATTAATTGATGCGCTTACCAACATTAGTTGGATATTTGATGATAAGTATTTGTAATAGTAAGCTTACGTTTGAGGTAGTATGGTTCATATTCTGGATTGCGTATAAGCGTAAGGCATATAGTTATAATAATTTGGTCACATATCGTTGTTTAAAGCTAGGAAGCGGGTTAATATACTCAAGATTAATCAACAATGTCTTCTTTTATGTTCTGGGTCGTAAGTTTTTTTTTTTTTTTTTTATGAGATACAGAGTTTGACCTATACGTACAATGATATCGGTTATAAGTGTAGGTATATTTTTGGCTAATTGTAGACTAAGGGTATAAGATCGCAATTACAATTATTTTAATGCGGTAGTGTACACAAGCATATACTTTACTTACGTCTGTTTGGTAGCGCAACAGCAGATCTTGGTAGCAATATGGTAGTTGCCTATTTGTAATAAGGTTTTCGTAAGGTTTTAAGTATTGGTGGGTTTAAAGGAAGTGGAGGTGGTGTGTAAGGAACTGCATCACGGGCTTCTACCTCGTTGGGAATGGGTAGGACATAAGAAGTAGGTGGGTGGATAATGTTCAGCTCGATTGGATTGTCATACCGTATTTGTCTGGCTCTGAATATCTGGTTCATTTTCTCAGCTCCACAGTGTGTGCACAGAGTAATGACTTTGCCGAGGCATGAGTGACGGTAAAACAAGTATAGGGTTGCGAGAGATAGTAAACCTACACCGCTGTAAGTAAGAGCGTCCTTGATGTGGAACATAGAGCGCTGTTTGCGCTGATATCAGTAGCTTGTCTTACGATATCATGCAGCGATAGTCCGGTATTGGCCAAGACATGTACATTTTTGTGCGAGGTTTTGTGAAGTGGAGGGATTGCAATTAAGGATAAATTTGTGGTTTCATTGAAATTAAGGTTTTTGTATATCCGGTCCAGATTGAGAGTGAAGTTCAGGATGTATGAGTGGATTTCAGATGAGGTCGAATACCTAGTTGTGGAGAGTGTCACGTCACCCGTGTGACCGGTGCACTTGTTATTCAGTCGTAATATTCCGGCTCCTGAATTGGCGTTTCGCGAGGTGTGGTCGTTCGGACATAATATGTGTACGGTTTCTGGTTTTGCTGAAGAAAATATCTAAGCGTTGGTGACGGAAAGTTCCGTCTAATATGTGCCTTCGAAAGATGTTAGTCTAAGCTCGCAATTGTTTGTTACTGATTGTGAATAGTGGAGAAACAATTCGACTTCGCAAAGCTCGTGGATTCCGCTGTGGAATAGTGGTTGACTTTGTCTGCAAATGTATCTGTTTTGCGTTAGGATACATTTGTTGATTTTGGGTTCGGATAGCTGGAAGTATGACGCTCTATTTAATGTTATTGCTATATAGTCAGCACTGGGTTAAATGTATGCGAACTTGTTGGAAATCGTGTCGTAGGATTGTCTAACTGGTATGGGTAGCAAGTGGTATAAGTTGAAAGTATCTCTATTTCATATGGGTATTGAAATGACGTAAATCAATCGCGGCTCAAAATATGCGATTTCTACTTTCGATATTCGGACTAACTCTTCAGCGTATGCGGCATCTATGGGAACGGGAAATTCTAGAAGAGGTTTCAGCAATTGAATGTATTGGATGCTCGAAATCATTTGTTATGGAGATGAAATTTTTGGATGTATTCCTTGTTGTGCAAAGAGAATAGCGTCTATTAGGTTGTTAAGATCAAGTTTGTAATTATTCACGTATCTGTCCAGGTCAATGAGGTGTCTAATAAGTGAGATTGCAGTCTTGCTTGTGGACATGAATCTTCCCGAGATAGTCACTTGGTTGCTTAGGGTTGCCAATATGCGGTCTTGTGATTCGTTGTGGGATGCAACGTTATCTAGTTCGTTACGATATGCGCCCAGTGTCGATTGCACTATATTTGTTTGTTTGTTTAGCAGGATTGCTAGATGGTTTGTATCGTTGTATAGATTATCTATCTGTTGGTTCAAGTATTCACCGTCTTCTACATCTAGTGTTCCAAAAAGTGATTTGAAGAGGCTTCCCACAAAGTTTAAGGCTCCTCTTTTGTCGTGGCACGTTGCTAACTTGGACAGCTCCAAATGCGCTTTATTAACTGTGCGGTTACCAATTAATGATTTTATTTGCTTCTGGTATTCTTTGATTGTACTTATTCTGTTCGCTCACAATTCTATGCGGTCACTCGTATTGCATTTACTTGCTGAGGTAGTAAATTTTTCGCGTATTTTGTTCAAATAGTCTGTAATTTTCAATAACTGGGATAACATGTTACCAAGATCCACATAGTTGATTAGCGTTCATTCTTCGTTGAATGTCCGTAGATGCTTTATTTGTTCAAAGCATGCCGGGATTAACCTCAAATTGTTGTATTGTGTACGGTATTTCATCGTGTTCGGTGATTTCCACACTGGCCCTGTAATGATATACATATTCTACTGAGTTTGCAAAAGCTTGATTATTGAGCAAATCGCGTCTTGTTATTATCGGTTGTACTGTGTTATCTATTGAAGGGGTTCATGTGGGATTTTACTATGTATGTGCAATTTTCAGTTTATTGCGATGAATTATTTTAGTTTTGTTTAGCGTAAGGTATATTTCGGCGTTGACGTCATCTATTATGCGTTTGATTACATACGGGCCTTTATAATGATTTTGGAATTGTGACCTTGTTTTGTCCAATAGGTAGAAAGTTTGTCCTACTTCAAACCGTTGTGGGTTAATCGTTCTGTCATAGTGTTCTTTACTTTTCTCTTTAGCTTGTTTCAGGTTCGACGCAGCGCGTTTACGGATGTCTGTGAGATTCGCTATTAGATCGAGGAGGAATGTATCGTATGTATGCGTGGATGTGTTGTCTAGTATCGCATCTGTCGGCAGTTTGGCTTCCGAGCCGAAGATTAGCTCTTGAAGTGAATAATTCGTACTCTCGTGTTTCGCTGTATTATAGCAGAAAATGGCGAAACGTATGAATTCATCCCAATCTTCACCTGCGTTGGTGTAATGTTCGATGTGTTCGGTAATTATAAGGTGACTTCTTTCTAATGAGCCGTTTGATTGCGGTCTATATGCAGTTGTTCGTAGTTGTTTAATTTTGAAGATCCTGCACATTTTTTTGAAAACGGTACTCATGAAGTTTCGTCCCTGGTCCGTGAGTATAGTTCGCGGAGATCCATAGCACGTGATGTATTTTTTAGCGAATACTGTCCCTATCGTCTTTGCAGTAGCATCGGGAATTGGAATGGCGTTTAAGAACTTGGTCAGATTGCACTGGATCGTCAAAAAGTAGCGGTTATTCGATTTCGTAACGGGGAGTGGACCGACTAAATGTGGGGCTACTTTGTCAAAGGCCTCTGTGGGCGTGTCAGTGATTGCCATGGGTGATTTTGTTTTGATGCTGACTTGTTTTTTCCTCTGGCAACTCTCGCAAGATCTGATGATATTTTGAATTTGCTTTTTCATGTTTGGCCAAAAATATTTTTTTCTTACTCTATTGAAAATTTTCGTAACGCCTTGGTGTCTTCCAATCAGTGACTCGTGGTACTCTTTGATCATGTCTTCGCGTAATCGTTCGTCTGGTATAATTGTAATATTTCTACAAAGTGTTACTCGAATGTCTGAATCCGCAAAAATGTGATAATTGAGTTTTTTGAAGATAGATCGTAGAATATCATCTACTTCTGGTCCTGACATGGGGAAAGATATGGATCGAATGTCTAGTCCGGACAAGATAATCCTGAAGTTAACTAACGTGTAGAAAATGTCGTCAAGTCTGTTTGGGTCTGATTGGCGTGGTTTCACTAGGAGGGTAAAGATGTATTTGTTGTTTTTCAACCGAGTTTTAATTACATCAGATATTTCTGGATTCTGGTTTTGATGTATTCCATGCTCATTAGATTTTCGTCTATCAACTACTTTTCTAGTCCTTCTGTCCAACGACAATTAGCTGATACGAAATGAGCGTAATAGTCGCACAACATGAGAAGTCCGTCATTAGTTTCGGTTACGTTGGGTGTTGGTAATATGTCATTTTGATTTTGTATGAAGTGATCTAAGCAACAAAAGTTGTCATTGTCAATATGGGGGCGGTCCGGTTTTCGCTCTTCGGGATTGTCGCGACGTTGTGAGCCTAAAGGTGGTAGCGTTGCCGTAGGTACAACGGAGGCATCGCTATCCGTGTCTTCAACAGCTGACTCCGGATCATGTGTCACGGAGTCACTCTCCGAGATATCAGTTGGGTAGCGCGAGGGAGTAGAAACCGGAGCATGTCTTGGAGCTGACCTAGTGCCGGTCCGACGCATTGGCCGACGAGTTAAAGGGGGAGCAGGGATTCTGGGTGTTGATGCGTCTGCTTCAGATTCAGAAGATGTCGAGTCATAAGTCGGGTTTTGATAATTACAAATGGTGATCGTTATGTCGGAGTCTTTAAATATGTAATGGATCATCCGATTAACAAGGTTCCAGTCTAACTTATCTAAGCCGCAGCCTAGTCTTGGAACCGAGAGCGATTTGACTTTGTCTTATTTTAAGCAATTCCTTAGGTTTACAAGGGCGTTGAACAGTATTTCTTCAGTTGGTTTTTGGTAGTGGTACTTTTTGGTTACTAGATTGTAAATGAGGCGGTTACCATGTGGCAGTGTCAATACGTTCGGTACTTCAGGGTCTAGCTGTTGTGTTTGATCTCGGGTGATTATTTTCCTATTGATTAGTTGTCCCGCGACTCCGCGTGATGTCTTGCAGTCTGCCGAGACCCAGTGGGCCAGGTTATCTTGTCTGTTGAGGAGATTGGCGCGTATTTCTTGAATAAATTTACTGTGCGTTAATGATAGGTGGTTAAGGTCTGTTACGAATTCCGTAAATCGAGGGGCGTAATTTCGTCTTTTGCTGGTAGTGGCTTCAGACGTCGGTTGATTCAGTGTGTCAGACTGTTTCTCACGTATTTCAATACTACGACCCTGAGGTTTACCGGAGTTTTGGTTTGATTTAGATGAGTTAAGTGGTTGAATTCGTTCCGTAGTTTGCTTGATCGTTTTGTCGCTTACGATCGGTGGCTCCGTTGCGCTGTTATTGTCAGTCATACTGGCACTCGAGTCAGAGGTAACAGCTGAAGTCGAGGTGTCGTGTAATGCTTTGGTTTGTTTTCGTGGGGAAGGGCTGGTGGATTCGTGTGCAGACCCACGCGCTCGTATTGGGGTGCTGGTCTATGTTTTATTGGCTTGTGAGCGCCGGTGGATGAAGATAGCGTATCCGGTTCGCGAGCACGTGTTGGGTGTTGATAAGCTATTTTGGTGCGTTTGTGAGCACTGGTAGACGAAGATAGCGTATCTGGTTCGCGAGCACGTGTTGGGCGTTGGTGAGCTACTTTGGCGCGCTTGTGGGCGTCAGTAGAAAAGCATTCTGTATTGGATCGTTGCCGTTTTGAGGTAATAGGTAGAATTCGGAAAGAGTCAACAGGTGGATTTCTGGAAAGTGCGTCTGCGTTGGAGTTCGCTATTCCTTTTTTATGTTTTGTGACATACGAATATTCTTCCAACTTCAGTCTCCAGTGCATTAAACGAGAAGTCGGGTCTCGTACGTTTTTGATGCATTTTAGTGGTTCGCGGTCTGTTACTAGGGTGAAGGTTCTACCATGAAGGTAAGGGCGAAAATGTTTGACAGCATAAACGACCGCTAAGAATTCCTTTTCGGACACCGAGTAATTGATTTCAGCCTTTTGTAACACCCTCGATGCCTACGCGATTGGTAAATCATCGCCACCTTTGTCTTGACTAATTATTGCTCCTATTGCATACTTTGAAGCGTCGGTTATTAGGACGAATGGTTTTTCGAAGTTGGGATACTGCAGTATCGGTTCTCGACACAGATTATCGCGTAGAGATTCGAATGCAAATTGATGTTCTTCTGTCCATAGGAAAGGGCTATTCTTCTTTAGCAAATTATTGATAGGTCTAGCAATTTTTGAAAGGTTAGGAATAAATCTACGGTTGTAGCCTATCAAGCCGAAAAACTGTTCAATCTGTTTAGGATTCTTGGGAATCGGGTAGTTTTTTATTGTTGCTATCTTCTACGGATTAGGTTTCAATCCATTTTGAGTGATGATGTGACCTAGGTATGCTTCTTCTTCACGCAGAAATTCACACTTATCTGGCTGGAGGGTTAGTCCTGCATCAGACACTCTCTTCACGAGATTCTGAAATTTGGTTTCGTGCATCTTTAAGGATCTGGAGTAAATAACTATGTCATCTAAATAGACAAACATATCAGTACCCTGTAATCCCGATAGAACCTGATCTATTAGACGTTGAAAGGTGGATGGGGCATTTTTTAAGCCAAATGGCATTCTTGTATACTCGAAATAGCCGTGAGGAGTCGAAAAAGCGGTCTTTGCGCTGTGGTCAGAATGCATTGGGATTTGGTGGAACCCGGAAGCCAGGTCGAACGTTGGGAAATATTTTGCGGAGCCTAGCTGGTCTAGGATATCGACGATATTTGGTAGCGGGTCCGCGTCGCCAATGGTTTTTTTGTTCAGTTTCCGGAATTCGATGACCATTCGTTACTTCTTTCCGCCGCTAGCATCTGATTTCTTGGGGATGATCCAGACCGGAGAATTGTGAGGAGATGAAGAATGTGTGATAATGTATTGATCGAGGAGTTTGGTCACTTGTTTTCGTATTTCATCTTTGTGTACTCTTGGGTGTCTGTATTGTTTACTATGAACAGAGTTGCAGGAATCTCAATGTAAAAAGTAATGCAATAATCATTGCTTTTTTTACTGATGATGACGGATTCATACATTACGCATTTCATAATTATTGTGTAATCTAGAAAAATACATAACACATTAAAAAAATAATGAGTAATGTAGAGAAATACATTACTCATTAAAAAATGAAAAATGAGTAATGAGGGACCATGCAGTACCCATCACAAATTTAATGTGTACACATTAAACCTATAAAAATAAGTTGAAGCGTAATATTATGAGCTTCTCATACCTTTCAATTGATCGAAATGATTATTATTTGTTCAACAATTATGAAATTTATATATTATGATAATTAATTGTGAAATTTCATAAAATTCAGGATCATTAAATGAAAATGGAGCCGTTGACACAAGATCAAAGAATAGAAATTCATACATTTTTCTCTTTCAGATGATGTTTTTACAGCGTATAAATTCACGATAAAAAAAATAGAAAAGTTTTCAACTTTAGAAATGAAGGATTAAATAGTTCATTTTGATAATTAAAACGGAATATCGGAAAATGTCAATTTTGCAATTAAAATAATTTTCTGGAAATATAATTTGAAACCTACGACTATTTTTAAGAGTATGAATAAAAATATTGAAAATTGTTAGACATATAGCGGAACAATTTATTTAAGATTTTCGCTTGACGGCATTTTTTATACTCAAAGTTTCGAAAACTTCCTTTTTTACTATTGTCATAAATTATATTATAAATGCACTGTGGAAAAAAAATGAAACAAAGAAAAAATATCAATTGACCAATTTTTCGTAGTTCATAATAAGGTGGATCCCACTTTTGGAAAAGAGTTATGGAACGGTGTAATAAAATCAAAGTGTAAAAACGCAAAAATTTCATGTGATGGCGAGTATGTGTCATGTAGAAATTGTCAAGAGCACGATAGAAATTCATAATAAATTTGTACGTTTTTACAGATATTCTGTCTGTATTGAGTTCGGTTAGAAATGTGAACTATACCGTACAAAAAAAGTTTTACTTTCTGAAGAATTCCGCATGAATTCATCTTCAATTTCACCGACCAAAATACTCATCAGAGAGATAATTTCCTTTGATTCAGGACAAATTTATAACAATTTTTTTAGGTATTGCTATTTTATCAATGAAAGTCAATTATCAAATATGTATTCTTAGGAAACTACTGCTTTCAAATTCATTTTGAATTCATCATGAATTTCAGATGAATTTGAAACGAGCTAAATAAGCAACCGATTTTTTTTTTATATAATCTAAAAGATTCTTCAAAATTTATATACTTGAGAATTTGCTTTCAATTTGCTCTAAATTTATTACATTTTTTATAATATCTCTATTCTGAACCTTTTTTAATTGTCAAAGTTCATTTAGGAAATAAATACATTACTCATTAATAGATGAAATTGTGATGGACAAGTTCAAAATACTCATTATAAAATAAAATGAGTAATGTAAGGTGAAACACATAACTCGTTAAAAAAAATGTATTGGAAAAGTTATCCATTTCTCATTGAAAATAAAGTATTGAGTAACGGAAATTAAATTCATTACTTATTACCACTGTAATGAGTAATGAAAGTGTAATGCAGTACAAAAAGTAATGCATTTTTTGCAACACTGGGTATAAATTGGTGCGTCATTAGTAGTAGGGATCGTATGGCTGACTAAGTTTGTATATCTCAGGGTGTAACGTGGGAGGAGAAATAAATGGTTCAATTCGATAGCAAGAATAACTATTAATTGTTTTTCTTTGTTCTTTAAATGGTCCAATCGCAATTTTTCCTCCAAAATGTCAAGGCGTCTCGAATCGTAATTTAGGGATGTGGGAAGAACGCGATTCTCGATCTTTTTTTTTTATGTAATACCTGTGCTAGTAAGACCTGTCCGCTGCTTGCAGTACTTGTATGCGTTAGGTGTGTTTTTGCGCTGAGCGTGGCGGTGCTCGCGAGTTCATCGACTTCTTCTAGTGTTACGACTGGTCTTCTTATTTCCACTGATGATTCGTTGGAATTTATTGCATAAACGTAAGCAAACCCTTGTTGGTTGGTAACCAGGGCCTGTCCGAGAAATATGTTAGCGCCTACTTCCAACTGTTCTATGAATCCCGTTTTTACCGAGGGATTCGAAATTTTTAGTGCAATCACCTAAGCCGTTCGTGGTGGTATCAATATGTAATTGTCGTCTAGGAGTTTGAATGGTTTGGTAGTATTGTTTGGTATTATTTTTCCTGTATCGAAAGATATCGTTGCATTTTCGTTCCGTAAGAACATCGATCCTAAGATTCGGTCTTCTTGTATCAACAACAAATCGTCGACTATATGGAATATATGAAGGTTGTCACCGATTCGGATGCTAGTTGTTCCTAATACTTTTATTGACTCCTGTATAGCACTGGTAACGTGGATCTGACCTTCGAGTAATTTATACGGAACATGCGGATCTATTGCTCCGAATTTAATTATGTTCACATCTGCACCGATCTCAACTATAAATGTGCTGGGTTGTCGTGTGAGTTCACCGGTGGTTATTCGAACCTTCGGTGTTGTGTGACAGATGGTGTGAGGATGCGCGGTGGTGTTTTTGTGTTGGTTCTATGCCTGTTAAAGGGAATAACGCCGGTTTCGCGAGAGATAAGGTGGTTGTTTTTGAAACGGATAGTCGTCTTTTCCGAACGTAAAAAGTCTGAACTCAGTATACCGTCCTTGATGATAGGGAAGGAGTTATCGACAAGATGGAATTCATGGCGTGTATTAGCTAACTCGATGTAGAGACTTCCTATTGTTCTGATGGATTCTTCCGTTATCCCTGAAATCTGCCTAATGTCTGCCTTTGTGACGTGGACTCTTGGGTCGATTTCATCGATTTTTAACAAATTAATATTAGCGCCAGTATCTATTATTAGTGTCACGTACCCATTCAAAGACTGCGGGCATTGTGTTCGAATCTGCAGAGGGCCAGATTCTATTTGTTCGGAGGTAACGTTTGGTTTGGACGCTGCTCCGGTTTGGGATAGGTCGATGCGTCCGCGCGGCTGTCCCTGAACTTGTTTAAATGGCTCGCGTTGCCTGAATATTCGCGATGTTGCTCTGCTTCGCATAAAACTTCCGGGTCGACGACTGCCTCGAAATTATCGTTTAAGTAGTCTTGTGTTACATAATTAACGCTGAAATTCGATTGTGAAGGATTTGGTGTGTTATACTGTTGTGAGCGTTGACTGTCATTTCGCGTCTGGTCTGAAGGTAGGTTTGTCGGGCCTCTTGCTCGATACATGGTGTTGAGATTTTTTTGTTGTTGACGATCAGTGTTATTTTGGAAAACTCTTCAATCTTGGTCGATTTTCGGATTCTGGGGATATTGAGACCGATTTGAGCGGCACTTATCGTTTGAGTGGCTTTTGCGACCACACTGCGTGCAAGTTGTGTTGTTGCGCTGCCTTGTTCTGCACTCTTCTATACTATGACCTGCCTTCTTGCACTATCTACACACTACTAATACGGAAGGTTTTTGAGGACAATATTTACGGATGTGATCGGTTAATTTACATATACTATATTTTATATGGTTTTGTGTTTCGTAGCTAGTATCACGGTACGAGGCTAGTTTAAGTCTATCCGATAATAGTTTTTCAGTTTTGGTGGCCGTGTGTATAGCCATTTGTAGGGTTTGTGGATTCTCATGAGCTACTCTTATTTTTAATTCGTCGAGTAAACCTTTCATGAATCTTAGTCTTGCGGTTTCTTTGATATTTTCCTTTAGCACTTGAGCATCGCTGATAGATTCTGAGGCATCTATTGATTCGTACGCTTGTCCCAACAGATGTTTCATTCTAGCACCGTAATCTAGAAAACTCTCGTTTCGCCTCTGTGCCTATTGTGCGAGGTCTAGCTGAATATCTGGGAGGTGTTGTTCAGATGCGTAGGCCTGTTTGAGGCAGTCTAGCAAATCTCGAAGAGAATCCGGGATATCTGACTCTACATACTTACGTGCGTCGCCTTCGATTTTCGTGCGAATGAGTGTAGCGAATAAATTCAGTTCTCTGGCTAAGATAGCTTGTTTTGCGCATTCCAATTTAGTTATAAATTCGGATACGGGCATATAAGTGCTATTGAACGTGGGAATCAGCGCCAATGCATCTTTAACAGGCAGGTGCGGAAAAGTGCTTTCGGTAGCCATGTTGTAAATTTTAATCTAGGGTTTGTCGACTTACAAAGTGAAGATGAAGTGAAGCAATGGACGAAAATGTTGCATTCTTACGTAAGGACTTTGGTATAGCGATTTTGTGTCTGTAGGCGGTGATGACGTCGTGTGCGTTGTGTTGTACTAAACGTCGTGAAAAATTAAGATGTCCTCGTAGTAGCAGCAGGAAATAGTTTTGCAGCAATACCGTTTTGGAGATACGGATTTGTTTGTGACGTTCGTGTGAATCGGAGATCGATGATAGCGTTAAACGTAGAATATGACTTTCAGAGTGTCTTCAACTCTATCACACAGTGGTTTTACTTCTGTAATAATATCACTGAGCTTGCACACTTTGGAACCGGTCTATCAGATAGCACTTCATTCGCAGCACACACGTCAAATTCTATCACTGGATTTCCGAAAAGCGAAAGTCACGGCTGCCTTCAATGTTACGTCCGTGAGTAGAGTTTACTCCTGAGCAATAGGAGTAAACTGGTTGGCTTCGCGAAACGAATTGCCCAAAAACGGTTCACGAAAAAACGAGTCAGCTATAATCAACCTTTACGACAAAGACGGTCCGGGAACACACTGTGTTGCATACAAGAAACGCGACAATAATATCGATTACTCTGACAGTTTCGGCAACCTTCAACCACCCTCAGACCTCATAAAATACCTCGGCGTTGGGAGTGTTAAATACAATCATGAAAGGTACCAGGATTATGATCCATTTGAATGCGGACACTTGTGTCTGAAATTTCCAAGTGGTGAGCTATATCGACATGGTGCGTGATTCATCAAAGTCAGTCTACCACTCGCAGTCATGGATGATTCGTTAACGTTAACGATTTCGGGAACCTCTTCGATTCTCGATGCACAATATTTCCCACCGATCGAACTTGCTCGTGATAAAGGTTATGCTCTTGGCTTGGTAAAATTGTTAACCTTTAATTCGATTCCCAACGTTGATGTTGGTCACAATAAAATTTACGTAGCTGATAAAGTGATCACCATACCTACCGGCAGCTACGAGATCGAGGACATAGAGAAGTATCTTTAAAACATGCTAAGAAATACAAATATCAGCCTCGCCATCAAACCCAACATTAATACATTACACAGCGAAATCACATGCAACCACACGATTAACTTTGAGCCGAATGATTCCATTGCTCAACTTTTGGGATTCACACCACGTGTATTAGAGGTTGATAAAACTCACGAATCACACGTGCCTGTAACTATACTCAAGGTCAACGCGTTGCGAGTCGAGTGCAGCATTACAATGGGCGCCTACGTCAATGGACACAAAGTACACACTATTCACGAGTTTTCCCCGACTGTCCCACTAGGATATAAGATCGTGGAAGTACCATCGCACGTCATTCACCTTCCCATCACCGTCAGGACCATAGATCACGTTTAGCTCCAGTGAGTGGATCAAGACGGAGACCTGGTCAATTTTCATGGCGAAGTTATTACTGTGAAACTACATATCAAATCGCAATAAACGATGGGAATTGTATATAAACAGACTGTCAAAGAGTAGGTGTATCAGTAAGTCGGCATGCCCCGATCAAGTCAGTCATCGATTGATTCTCCTACCGTTAACACCTCGAAACTTGGAGTTCCTGATAGCTCTGGGTCTAAAACTGACCACTTTTGGAAGAGGAATTTCCGACAACTAAAAATCAGATTTTCCTGTTCTATCATCTGCGACGTACCATGGAGAAAGAAATCTTAAACATTCGAACACCAGTCGTCTTTGACGAATCCATTGCGCATTACGCGATTCACGCTCACACACCTTACGCCTCATCAACTTTCAACAACAGCGATGAAATTCGAATCACGGTTCAGCATCAGGAATTATGCATATTACCTAGCAAAAGTTCGGTACATATCGATGGACGAATCCTCAAACCTGATGGTACAGCTACTGTGAACACACAGCTCGTAAACAACGCGATCTGTCATTTATTTGAAGAAATTCGCTGTAAAATTGATGCGGTTGAGATTAATAGAAGTAAGAACGTTGGCTTGACAGGTCTTATGAAGGGTTACGCTTCCCTGCACGCTGGTCCGACTTGGCTGATGAAGAACGCTGCATGGCTTGATGTAGAAGAGAAAAAAAAATTAACCGAAGCCGAGGGTAATTTTGACGTATTGACATCGCTCAGCATGATATTCGGTTTCGCTAATGACTACCGCAAGATCGTTGTCAACGCTGAACAAGAGTTAATTTTGACGAGATCAAAAACTGACGTCAACGCAATGATGCAGACTCAAGAGGAGGAATTCAACATCAAGATCAATGCAGTGGAATGGTTAATACCGTATTTGAAACTCGCGGATCAGAAGAAAGTTGACCTACTAAATTTCGTTCAGACAGATGCGCCTATTTCGATGAGCTTTCGCAGTTGGAAATTGTACGAATGTCCCTTACTTCTCACAACATCGAAACACGTTTGGACTATGAAAACTTCCACTCAGCTTGAAAAATCTCGGCACGTCATTTTGCTTTTCCAAACAAGTCGAAAGCACAAGACCGGCAAGAACGCAAGTCATTTCGATCATTGCGATACCACGGACGTCAAGCTATTTTCAAACTCCTAATCTTATCCGTACGGTAACCTGATTCTTAATATGACTCATAATCTGTACGCGCTCCTGTACAAGATGTACGCAAACTTTCTAGCTACCTACTACGACAAGAACCCCGAGACGTTGTTGATATAGAGTGAATTTCTTCGAAACGTCCCCTTATTCGTTATCGACTGTTCGAAACAAAACGAATCTTTGAAGTACGGACCTGTCGACATCCGTCTTGAATATGAAGCTATCAACTTTCCCGCTGAATCATCGGCGTACTGCTCGATTGCTTACGATCGTATTGTAGAATAGAACCCACTTAGTGGTGCGGTCAAAAAGTTGGTATAAAAGCTGACCCGCTCCCACCATCTCGCACAATTCAAAGATGGAGCTTATCGTTGACATACAAGGTTTCCGTAGACCTTTCAACAATACCTTTGTATTGGAAGCATTGGCTATAATTTCAATCAACTCGGAAGCATCTCCATCAATGTTTTTCTTCAAGCTACCTTACGAATGGGATTTTCTGGACGTCAAATACAAAAGCGAAAATTCTTGGTTGAATCGCGATTTTTACGGTTTACCTTGGAGCTGTGGAACCATACCGTTTAAGGAAGTTGAATAGACCATTAAAGACAGGCTGTGCAAAGCTCAAATGGTGTACGTAAAAGGAAAAGAAAAACGAGATGGTTTGCTTGAAATTGTCCCCAAAGTTCGAATCATCGATTTGCAGGACTTTGGCTGTGCGTCGCTTCAAACCTTGCAAAACACTTCAGCTATGTCTCCCAGATGTAACGTGCATACATTACCTAACGCAATCTGTGCAGCACGAAACGTACTGTTACTTCAAAATTGGCTACAAAATCATCATACTGTTCGGATGGCGAGGGTGTACGATTTGTGTTACTGCGCAGAAGCATCTGCAAGAACGGTCCCGCATTCCTGGCGAATATATCATCCTGGTTACGATACTGGTAAATGAAATTATTGTACTATCTTTGTGAACTAATTGTCAACTGTATCCTGAAAATTGTACTCAATGAACCTGTTTTTTAAAGAATATTCATGAATTAAGCTCTTAAGAGAGAAATTTTTTTCAATACAAAGCTTATGTAAGATTCAACCCTGCTCTCCATCCGTGACCGAGCTATATCCAAACCGAGTTATGTTTAGTATTCCTAGAGCGATACTAACCCAACACCGCAGATCCTTAGCTCTGAATGTATACTACCGCAGCTATCGGTCGACTTTGCACTCTCACCTTGAATGAACCCGTTCGAAATTAATCGTAGAGATCACATGACAGTTACAAGCCAAAAACAATGTTACGTGTTTGATAATAAACCGGCATCCGAGTGAGTGCAAAACAATTCTTAGAACCTTTGACTTTGGAATGTCGCGTAGTTGATAACGTGGAAAAGGAATGTAAGGTGGTTGATGTTACACATCAGCGATATCCGAGTGAATGAAAAACAATTTGAGGAATCATTAATTTTGGAATGTCACGTAGTTGATAACGTGGAAAAAGGATGTAAGGTGGTTAATGTTACTCATCAGCAGTCCTACCGTAGGAAAAGAATTCGTAGTGGTTGATGTTACACATCGACAGTCCTATCGTGAGAAAAAAATGCGGGACGGTAACCGACATCCAGGTCAGTGAAAAAGTTTACTGTTGGCATGCGAGCACTCCCTAGAGACTGTCACCGTAGGTCGGTAAGATTGTCGGTAAAACAGCACGATTTCGACCTTCGACCGATGAGAAATGTCGGTGAAGCAGTGCGAATTTTGCATTCGACCGATACAACTGTCGATAAGGTTGCACGTTTCTTACTTTGAGTCTGTGCGTCAGACTGTGACGTCATTGCGGAAAAGGGTTTGAGTCTGAGGAGGATGTCAGTAAGTGTCGGTAACAGGAATCTGCGTGGGGTACCGGCCTTGCTATGCTACTCCAAGAATTTAAAAAACGCAGCGGAAAGAGCGTGAAATCAACAGAAGACGAATGGCGAGCAAAATTCTTCATTTTACGGTTGTAACTTTTGATACGTTATTCGCAGCATATTGGGACTGCACCCAATCGATTTCTCTCGCAAAATTACGTCGAAATATTGCATGGAAGATCACATTCCAGCACTTGTCAAAATCGCAAAAATTTTCGCCACAAATGCGACGGGAATAGCCTTTCTATTTCTCCAGTTTTGTAGCCAAAAAATTTTGTTTTCAGATCCTATTTGAATAACCCTTTCTTGACTAATTGGACCCCCAGAAATTCAGAAAACTCGGCATAAAGAGCGTGGGATCAACAGGAGAGGATTAGGGAACAAAATTGTATGAATAGTGCGTGAAGATATATATCCTAGCACTTGTCAAAATCGCAGAAACATTCGCCAAAAATTGCAAAGGGGTTGGTTAGCCTTACTATTTCTGTGGTTCCAGAGCTAAAAATTTTTGGATCCAGATTATATTTTAATGACCCTTTCTTGACTAATTGGTCCCCCAGAAATTCGGAAAACGAAGCAAAAGAGCGTTGGATCAACAGGAGAGAAATGGCGAGTAAAATGCTCCGTTTTTTGGCTGTAACTTTCAATGCGTCGATCGCAGAGTATTGAGACTGCGCTCAATCGATTTCTTTCGCAAAATTACTTCAGAATAGTGCATGGATGAACCTATTTCAGGAATTGTCTGAATCGCGGGAATTTTCGCCCATGTTACGTCCCGACGTACCGCCATGGCGTACCTTTTTCAAAACTCCATTTCATTTCATTTTTTTGATTTCTTCAATTATTTCATCACAATCTCATATTTCTAATAAGATCACTTACAGTCCTCGGCATCCGCTGACATTGCATCTTATTTGCTGACACCAAGAACTGCGCTGTAGAATTGCTGAGCTAGTAACAGCGGCGCTCAGCCCGGGAATATCTCTCTTCTTAATTCAAAATTATCATCAATAATTAGGATAAACCACTACCTTTGGAACCACTAAATCAAAGTAGATTATCTTTTAAGATGTGTAAATGAATGCGTGAAAATTATCTCAAGATACCCTTAGTTAACATCTTATACGTGTAAGTGACGAGATTGAGAATCGTTGGAACACCATCGAAAAGTGCCAACTAACGCAGACCGTGTAGATTTGGGCACCGGGAGGTCGCCCTCGCACTTCATTGGCTAATTACCGTTGCAACTTATTGCAACTGCAGATGCCATTCCCTTATTATTACCCTCAGGCCCAAGCAGCAACGTCTTTCGTCTGTCAAGTCGCGAAGTGCGTGGACGTCAACCCGGATTAGCCCACTCGAGCAAGAGTAGCGTTGGAAAATCCTTATTGTGACCGGCCTAAAGTATCGCGCTAATTCGTCAAAACCGAGCATTCAGTTATTCTGTTAGCTGCAAAAGACTCACTATCTCCTACCTTTCAAATTCTTTCCTGTTCTTAACTATTTCTTGTATCTTCGAGAATTTTTATGATATTCCATTTTCCTTAAATGAAACAATTTCAGCTCAGATTCAATCCAGATCTGGTAATATCAAGCATTTACTTTATTAATCAACAACTTCATTACTTCCGTAAAATAATCATTTTAATAATAATAATACAAATCATTACATATCAAACCGCGAGTGAAACATTTGGGCGTTTGTTGTGAAAAGTAACTCTGATAATCGACCTATCGAAATTAATCAAGATTGAGGGACCAGGTTCATCGTTTCTAATATCATTCATCCATACTTATGAACTGGAGGTGAGGCCCTGCTCCAGAGTACTACTGACGCAGACCGACACGATCCGACGGCTCTCAACCTCGTCACTACAAGAATACATACAAAGATTAGTCAATCCGAGTGCCAATCTCCAACAGCGAACGAATTCTTGTTTTCAACTTTCTACTCAAAATTTACTATTGAAATATCCATTCAAAAGTAAGACTAGAGTTGCTGGCTAGCTTCGCTACCCCAATTAGATCAAACGTATTGTTTCCAAGATTTGAACACAGTTCGAAATAACAGCAACAAGAATTGGAGTCCAGCTATAGAAAATTTCCCTGGGAATTCAGAGTTATTCTCCAGTCTTCAGCTCGGCCCCACTTCATAATCATTTCAAGATAATCTGAAAAAAGAGATACAATATCGAATAATCACGACCAGCTAGTTATAAATATCGTTCAGGATAGATGTTCTTGGTATCAAATAATACCATAATTTAGAATAGAATAACACACGATTTGCTCAAACACGCAAACGGTCAAATTTAGTGATTCTGCAGCTTCTCTGCATTTTAATATAAATTCGTCCGTCGGTGTGCACTAATGTATAAACTCAAACACTTTATAAATTGTTACTTTCAGCTTTTACGTCATTATCGTCATTCATTGGTACAGAATTTATTTTATCTTTCACCAGTTAAATCATTTTAAACCATTTTGTTTGAACGACGACTTTTTTTTACTTTCATTATTATAAATTAGCCTTAACCATCTGAACAACACTCACAGACCTCTATGGGATTAGGCAACAACGTACCCATATTACCGGCTTATCAAGAGGTAACTCTTTGTTGGTTTTAATTTTTATTCATTGTCGTTACCTGAGAGCATCTTTGATTATTCAATTCATCATCAACTATCACCGCTTAGTACACTCTTACCCCCACGTAACACAAGAATTCGCGGCAGCGGTGGAATACATTGTTGCTAGAGTGAGATTTATCTATAAAAAAAAAAAAAAAAAAATTTATTTCCGTGTTCAACTCAAAAACTCGTCAAACACATGAAAAACGAAGGTATTATTCTTTCTAGATGATATTTATATAATTTACGAAATATTGTGTATGAAACTCTGTGATTTATTACTTGTGTATTAGTATGTATGTGTCATAATATCCTGATATCGTATATTGCCGAATTTTTCACTGGTCATTCGTGTATCAACTGTGTTCTCAATATTAGCCCCATATTGGCCTGGATTATTTCGAGTATAAAATATCTTAACCAGTAAGAGGAAAAACAAAAATGCCTAACGAAAGCACAAACCAGAGCGCGGACCGAGCCAATGTATCAGGGTTGGACGCAAGTAACGCGATAATGACATCAACGGTGGAATGCTTTGCGTTGCAGCACAGTACATTAAACATTCCATATTCTGACGGGAAAAATATTCAATCAAAAGATTTCTTACAAGACGTGCATAACGATTTCGTATATGTTCCGCTGAATTCGGAAAGAGCATACGTAAAGTGCATGCCAGGAAAACTGCAAGGAGCAGCTCGCGATAGTACGTATGGCGAAACATTCAACACCGTAAAAGAATTGACCCAACACCTCAAAGCCCGATTCGCGGCGGAGAAAACGTGTCCGTATTACCAGCAGGAGATTGCAACAATCCGCATGAAGCGCGATGAGATCGTAAGTGATTTTTATAATTTATTAAAAACTCTATTGAGTGGAGCTCGCGTAGCTTCAGAGGACGAACATCAAAAAACGGAGGTAGATGCAGTAATGAAAGTACTACAGGTAAATGCTTTGGACGTGTATATTCGTGGATTGCTAGAGGCAACAGAAAAATACGTCGAAGTTCGAGTAACAACCGACGAAAAAGCGTTTCAGTCAGCCTGAAAAACGGAAACCCGCATCCGACAGGGAATTATCTCATCTGGGGAGACCAAAAAAGTTGAAATTGCACGACCAATCTCGCCTCTAAATTATGGGCAGTACAACGCGTACCGTAACTATTCCGGCTACCCGATTTCAGACGGGGCGAATACGAGAGCAAGGAGTCCGTCACCAAGTGCGATAAACAGCAGGTATCCGACGGCAAGCGCTTTTGTCAACAGTCACCTGAACAGCGGGGTTATCACCCGTACAGCATGCCAGGTATGCCTCAGTACCAGCAATTACGCGACTACCCGCATCAAAATTATTATCCGCCTCGACCATATTTTTACCCTCAAATGTCATACCCGTATTTTACACAATACGGATATCCATCGGCGATGCCTAGTCCAACATACTATCAGCGACCGGGATCACCTAATCCAAATTCGAACAGATCAATTTCACCAAATGGTAGATGGGTTGATTCAAGCAGAATACCAAAAGCTGTAGATAGTTATTCAAGCGCTCGTTCCCGTTCCTCGCGCAGAAACGTTGAAACGGAGAATTTAAACTGCAGCGCAACTCGTCATTCAGACGCGGCGGCGAGTCAAGAGACATCCGAGCGTCAGCCAACGGTCCGATTTTCCGAACCGCTGGCCGGTGCGTTGATACGTGCAGATCTAATTAAGAGTGGCCACTGATCAGGATGACAGCTCCTAAATTGAAAGGACACTCAGCTATCTTTCTAATCGACACTGGTGCAGATATTAATCTAATTAAGGCTAATGTTTGACATCCTGACGTTTTAATCAGTGAACACGAAATTTCTACGATAACGGAAATAACAACCGACAAAGTTAAAACCTTGGGAATAACAAATTTGACTTTACAAAACGAACCAAGTAAATTTCACGTCGTACGTTCAAACTTTTTGCTAAATTGCGACGGTATATTAGGTAAAGATTATTTGCGCGAGAGTAAGGCTAAGATCTCTTTCACACATAACACCTTGGTAACCAAAACTGACCCGATTAGACCGATACGATTTATCGGATACGAAGAAGATTCCGATACTGCAACAAAACCGCAAAAACGATTCTTTAAAATTCGTGCGCGAACAAAGCAAGCCATTGGCATTGACGTAATCAGTTCTGGCACAAAAGAAGCATATTTACGACTCGTAGGAACCATAGACGGTGTATACATTGTGAGGCTGCAGTCTTGGTGCAAGATGGGGAATGCCACGTTCTTCCAAATAATACCTTGGATAGAAGTATTGAGATAGAGATTTCACCACAGAAAGTGATACCTTTTAAATATCACAACTTTCCTGAAGAGCATGAATATCACCATTTAAGTTCAGAGGATTCTAAATCAGAAACGTATAATTTTGAAAAACTGGTAAATTCGAAAAATTAACGACGGAGCCAGGAATCGAACCTGGTATCTAGCGATGCTTTACCGGAGCCTTACTCCACTAGACCACCTAGCCGCCCTTACTCTGATGTCGTTAGTTCCTCTCATCACCAGTAAGTTTTTCAAAATTATACGTTTCAACAATGAAAAATGCCTCGTGATTAATATTAATATTGATGATGCATATCCACATTTCAATATTAGACGGTCATTGACTGTCTTACGAGCTTCGCATCAGAAGCGTAAGATTCCAAAATGTAAACACACTTACAGACATTCTTACAAGTTGTGCTCGAAGAGGAAGAACACTTTCTATATTCACATTCTAAATCAGAACCTGTAGTGACAGACCGATTTACAGAAATTCAACCAACATTTCGTTAAGATCATTTATATATGGAGGAACGCGATCACGTATTACATATCATTGAAGAATTTTCAGAATTGTTTCATTTACCTGGAGATAAATGAAAATCTACACCCGGCATTCAGCATCATATTCCAACCGAAGATGATATACCGATTAATACGCGACAATATCGTTTTCCTCCAATTTACAAAACCGAAATTGAAAACCAAGTCAAAATTAAAATTGACAGCGGAATAATAGTTCCTTTAAATTCACCGTATAATTCACCCGTGTGGATTATACTCAAAAAACCCGATTCTGCGGGTAGAAAACAATGGCGCATAGTGATCGATTTTCGAAAATTGAATGAAAAGACAATTGGGGAGGCGTATCCATTACCTAACATCACAGACATTCTTGATCATCTCGGTGAAGCGCGATATTTTTCAATTTTCGATCTTGCCAGCGGGTTCCAAAAAATTGAAATGGATCCGCGAGATAGAACAAAAACCGCATTGTCAACAACAAACGCTTATTACGAGTATCTCAGAATGCCTGAAGGGCATTTTAATAACAGAAGTCGCTTATTTAGGCCATATTATTGGAAGATCAGGACTTAGACCGGACCCGAAGAAAATTACCGCGGTTCGACATTTTCCACAACCTAAAAATCCTAAGAACAATAGACTATTTCTGGGACTCGCCGGTTATTACAGGCGTTTTATTAAAGATTTTGCGGCAAAGGCTTGGCCTCTTACAGACTTATTAAAGAAGGAATCACCATTTATTTGGGGAAAAGATCAAATGACAAGTTTCAAAATTTTAAGGAAATATCTATGCCAATATCCTATCATGCAGTACCCAAATTTCAAGAAGCAATGCGCGTTAACTACGGATGCATCTGACTATGCAATAGGAGCCGTTTTGTGTCAGGAAGTAGACGGTTAATATGATATGCCCGTCGCCTACCTGTCTCGTGCTCTAAGCAAGGCAGAACAAAATTATTTGCACAACTTAAAAAGAGTGTTTAGCAGCTCTATATGCCATACTACATTTTCGACCTCACCTTTATGGCCGGAAATTCAGACTGGTTGGTGATCATGAGCCACTTGGATGGATCGACTCAATTAAAGAACCCGGGCAGCGACTAATACGATGAAGGCTCAAGTTACGAGATTAGGAATATGAATTCAAACACAAAGATGGATGACTGAACATTAACGCAGATGCATTGTCACCTAATCCAGTCCCTGTTACTGACGGCATTAACCAATCGTCGGACTCATCTGATAGTGGAAACGATAGTGACAATATAATAATTAAATTTGTAGACTTATTTCCAAAATATTCAGATTATTTGGAAATAACTAGAACAGCCGATATTGAAAATCTAAACATTATTGAAGTACACGAAAGCGTTTTTGATAAATTAGACAATTATGCGCATACGGTTTCTGTAGATTTGGAAATGAGTTCCGGTATAGCAGGCGATTTTAGAAAAAACTATGGCGTACCAGAACACCTTCGCAGTCAAGCCGATATGCATTCAGTAGCTAAATTAGAATTACCAGATCAGAAAATTCATTATATTCCGACTGAACTGAATTTTTGGGACAAACCAGAATACGAAGATCTATATCTTAGTCTGATTAATTTTAGAAAAATTTTAAAAGAAGACTCGGTAAAAACAGTTAGATTACCAAGAATAGGCTGTGTTTCAGATAGACTGTACTCGAATAAAGTGAGAACCACGTTACAATTCATTTTCGGAGGAACGGGAATCAAAATTATTGCTTGTACAAATTCAAAACTAATAAAAAATCAAAAACTCTAAACGATATTTGCTACTATGAACTCTTGGTCAGACTTGAAGGTCAGAACTAAATGCAACCAATGAAAGATATTACCCATTGATTTGAAAATTTGAAATTACCTGCTCCAAAAATAAATCGACCATTAGCTAGATCAGTTTCAGTTCCAACAAAAAAATCAGCTGACGAAACATTCCGTCCAAAAACAAAGACTAACATAGTGCTAGATGAGAACGCAATGGCAACAAGAACTCGATCGAGAGCTAGGCCAACAACAGGAAGTAGGCAAGCTCTTTCTGAAGACTCATCCGATGATGAGTCTTCTGAACCACCGGCCTACCGGAGGTAAAGAAGCGTATTACCAAATTTATGTCTTGAACAACCGGATGATGATGTATTTTTGCAAGCAGAAGCGAGTCGTAGAGCTAAATTATCAATAGATCCTAACAAACTAAGGAAATCATTTGACCTTTTTAACAAATCTTTGCGCGAAAGAAGTGATCTGAATCCGAAAGAGTTGGAAAACTCATTTCAACGCTTTGACAAGACCTTGCACGAGAGGAGTCTTCTAGACAACTCCAGTAACTCGGATGCAGATAAAATAGAGATACCCGGCCATATATCAGAGGGTGAAGAATTAAACGAAACAACTCGCGAGGTACTCGACGAAAATGACGAGACGGATGACGATGAACTAAATAAAAAAATTGAAAGATTGTTGGAAAAAGTTGAGGGAAGCCAAGGAAATAATAGCAAGGCTAGACGGACTAATAATAATTAAACTAATTTGAATGAGTCTATAGTTCGTCGACCTTTGCGGAAATCGGCATTACCAACACCTAACTCAAATATCATATTCAAAGCATATGATAATGCCGATTTCTGCAAAGGTCGACGAACTATAGACTCATTCAATTTAGTTTGCGACTGCACCCAGACCAATAGCACTCTCAACCCCGTATGCTTTGAATATGATACTTGAGTTAAATGAGATGGGGGACATTTCAGTGAAAAGCAAGGTCAGCAAAACGCCAAGACGTTTACGGCCGCAACTAGAAGTCCAAGATTTACCAACCCGAATTAAAATCACGGAAAGTATACCACCAGCGTTAGATACAGTATCGCCATAAAGATTTCCAAAAATGGGTTCACCATTCACGGAATGAAATTTCATTCAGTCGAGAAAATTTAACATACAGAAAAGACAATTATGTTCATTTCATATCAATAGATTCAGAACTTTCTGCACCTGTTTAGGATGAATGGAAATGCTTGTTTTTATTGCATAAATGTATGAGTCTCTATTTTTAGTTGCTTGCTGATAGCCGCCATATTGCTTACTACTCGCTCTCTCTTCTTTTTCGCTGAGCTTCGTCTTTTTCTCCAAGAGCGGCGCTCTAGTCGAGAACATCCCGCCTCCCTTGAAAGAATCTTTTTCAATAAACTATTGTACATACATGTAAATAACATGCCTAGTGACAGTGAATAATGATATTTATTCTAATTATAGTAATGGTATTTCGTAAAAGACATGGTTGAACATTCGTCGGAACATAGTAGAGCAAATTGAAGTAATAGATTTCAGTAGATAGGATATCACAGTTTTAAATCAAAACAAACATTATGTAACCAGGTGACGTAACCATGTGACGTAACCGGTCAACGTGACCACGGAGGCCATTTTGAAAATGGCGGCCATTTTGACGACGGCCATTTTTGATTTTTTGATGGCGGCCATTCTGACGGCGGTCATTTTTGATTTTTTGATGGCGGCCATTTTGATTTTTGCTTAGCCGGATGAGCACACATTTTGATTTTTGCTTAGCCGGATGAGCGGCCATTTTGATTTTTCATCGTCCGACAGTTTGACGATATGATTTTCGCTATGACGTCACCAGTATAATCGACCGATTTTGCCGTCTGACGAGCAGCCACTTAGACAGCGGCCATTTTAATTTTTGCTCAGCCGGATGAGCAGCAATTATGATTTTTGCTTAGCCGGATGAGCAACCATTTTGATTTTTTATCGTCGGACGGTTTGATAATGTGATTTTCGCTATGACGTCACCAGTGTAATCGACCGATTTCACCGTCTGACAGCGGCCATTTTGAATTTTGCTCAGTCGAATCAGCAGCCATTTTGATTTTTATCGTCAGACAGTTTGATAATGTGATTTATTTCTCGGTCGGATGAATAGCCATTTTGATTTTTCGCCGTTACCCGTTGGCGGCCATTTTGATTTTTTATGACGTCACCAGTATAATCGGCCGATTTTTCCGTCTGACGAGCAGCCATTCTGACAGCGGCCATTTTGATTTTTTCCTAGTTTTGCCGTGTGACGAGTTGCCATTTTGATGGCGGCCATTTTGATTTTTGCTTAGTCGGACGAGCAGGCATTTTGATTTTTATCGTCAGACAGTTTGATAATGTGATTTATTTCTTGGTCGGATGAATAGCCATTTTGATTTTTCGCCGTTACCCGTAAACTTTCGCGCTAATAGTTTGCCCCAGGCAAAAAATAATATTTTCTACATACTTCGAATACATTCTTTTGCGTTAATCGACCGGATGGGGACATCGCAATTAGATAGACAGGGAATGTTGATGACGATCCGTAAACTTTCACGCTAATAGTTTACCCCCCAGAGCGAAACTTTTACATTCGAAAAATATCAATAGAATTTATTGTAGTTATATACATATATATATATATATATAAGGGTACTTTTTTTTTGGACTATTTTTTTTTTCGGTCCCATCGTGAAATTTTGTTGGAAATACAACAAAAAAAATTCCCTGAAAGATTGAGCCCTTAATATTAATATTAAGTGCTCGCCCAAGGCATGTAAAGATTTCCCGCTTAAAATACACGTAAACTTCAATTTTTTTCTTTAAAACATCTACAGTTCAGAGGCATTCTATGGTGTAGTCTAGGACGTCAGTAGGTTTTCTTCGGAATGAAATGCGCTACAAAAGTGCTCATTGCGGTGAAGTCGTAACTCACACCGGCGAAGTCGTATGGGCCACCCAAACCCAATTTTTTCATGAAATTCTTGTCTTTTTCCCCGTATCTCGTAAATAACAAGAGCTACAAAAAAAATATTCAACAAATTTGTAGGAAATTTAATTTCCTACAAAAAAGTTCCAGAAAACCAAATTGCTAACATCGATATTTATTGAGATATTGGGCTTTTAAGGTGAGGAAGTATGGAATTTTCATGAATTATTGAGTCAAATTGTCGAATTATTGATTGTCGAATATTTTTTTGTTTTGTAGCTCTTGTAATTGTAATGACAAGAATTGTAATTCTAATGACAAGAGCTACAAAACAAAAAAATATTCGACAATCAATAATTCGACAATTTGACTCAATAATTCATGAAAATTCCATACTTCCTCACCTTAAAAGCCCAATATCTCAATAAATATCGATGTTAGCAATTTGGTTTTCTGGAACTTTTTTGTAGGAAATTAAATTTCCTACAAATTTGTTGAATATTTTTTTTGTAGCTCTTGTTATTTACGAGATACGGGCAAAAAGACAAGAATTTCATGAAAAAATTGGGTTTGGGTGGCCCATACGACTTCGCCGGTGTGAGTCACGATTTCACCGCAATGAGCACTTTTGTAGAGCATTTCATTCCGAAGAAAACCTACTGACGTCCTAGACTACACCATAGAATGCCTCTGAACTGTAGATGTTTTAAAGAAAAAAATTAAAGTTTACGTGTATTTTAAGCGGGAAATCTTTACATGCCTTGGGCGAGCACTTAATATTAATATTAAGGGCTCAATCTTTCAGGAAATTTTTTTTGTTGTATTTCCAACAAAATTTCACGATGGGACCGAAAAAAAAAAATAGTCCAAAAAAAAGCACCCTAATATATATTTCGAATTACAGTTACACATAATTTTAAGTAAAGCTGGGGATGTTCGCCACAATTAGATTGGTCGGAAATGTTGATGACAATCCGTAAACTTTCACGCCAATAGTTTGCTTTCACTATCACTCTCCCAAATTCTTACGATCTATCCGCATATATTAACTCAACGCATCCGATGCAGACTCATCAGTCTTACACGACACATGCAAGTCAAAAGTTCATCAAAGTTCTGCAAATCTCAGCGTTAAAGTCATGGCCGCTGAAACATACTCAAATATCGTCAAAACGATGGAGAACGCGCACGATTTGTTGGGCGACCTGCATCCCGAGCAGGAGAATGTGAAATTGAAGATTTATCGATTAAAGTAGAGTCACGCGTCAAAAACATAATTCCGATGGAGCCTCTTACCCAAGTGCAACACGATCGTCACATGCGCGCAAAGAATTGCTACATTTGCGAAAAGCCGTTTACCCCTGAGGAGAAAAAGTGCCACGACCACTGTCACTTCACGGATAAATATCGTGGTCCTGCTCATAATCGGTGTAATTTGAATTTCAGAGAGACGCGCACAATTCCAATAGTTTTCCACAATTTGTCCGGTTACGATTCTCACTTTTTAATAAAATCCCTTGCGTCAACTTTTCCCGGTGAAATTACCCTGCTACCCATAAGTGAGGAGAAATATATATCCTTCACGAAACGCGTCGGTGGAACAATGATGCACTTGAGATTCATCGATTCGTTTCGATTTATGGCTAGCAGCATCGATGAACTTTCCAAATATTTGAATGATGCAGACAAGCCCATGACACGTAAATTTTCTAATAATCCGACTCAGTTCAGTTTGATGACCCACAAAGGCGTTTTTCCATATGAATACGTCGATTGTTGGGGAAAACTCGATGAACCGCGATTACCTGCAAAGAAACATTTCTACTCGCACCTCTGCGATGCAAATATTTCAGACACCGATTACGAGCACGCTAAAAATGTTCGGGGGGAATTTCATTTAGAGTCATTGGGCGGCTATTCGGATTTATATTCAAAGACCGATGTTCTTTTGCTTGCCGATATTTTCGAAAATTTCCGCGCTAGCTGCTTCAAAACGTACGATTCAGATCCGTTGCACTACTACACTGCACCGGGACTTGCTTTTGACGCGATGCTCTAACATACCAATGTAACTTTACAACTTTTAGACAACCCTGAAATGGTGTTATTTATTGAAACAGCCATTTCAGGCGGCGTAGCGCAATGTTCCAATCGACAAGCTCGGGCCAATAATAGATTCATGGGAACAGATTTTGATCCAAACAAAGCGGAATCGTATCTCACGTATTTTGACGTGAATAACCTGTACGGAGCGGCTATGAGCGTGCATTTCCCGGACGGCTCGTTCGAGTGGGAGTATCAGCACATCGATATAACAAACCATCCGGACGATTCACCGATCGGTTACTTTCTGGAGGTAGATTTGGACTATCCTGTAGAACTCTACGAGGATCACAAAGACCAGCCTCTTTGTCCCGAGCATTTTACTCCTCCAGGTAGTAAAAACGCCAAACTCGCGACCACCCTTCACCCCAAAACAAAGTATATATTGCACTATAGAAATTTGAAGCAGTGTTTGAGTTTAGGATTGAAAGTAACAAAAGTGCACAGAGTATTAAAGTTTGCACAATCTCCATGGCCCGAACCGTACATCACGCTCAACACGGACATGCGCAAGCGGTCTAGGAATGAATTTGAGAAAAACTTTTACAAACTCATGAATAACGCGGTGTTCGGCAAGGCTATGGCCCGTATTCAGAGACACAACTTATCTCTAAGCAGGTCTGAAGAACGCGCTCAAGTCTCCCTCTAGATTCACAGTCACAAAATAAGCAAGAGCTCGAGCAATCACTCAAGCAATTGCTTCAAAAAGAAAGCATGTATTCACAGTCATTACTTGAGAATACCATGTATTCACAGACAAATAAGATCATCTTATTTAATTGTAAGAAATGCTCATTCGATGAAAGTGAGGTTAGATTTTTAAGTCAAGCGAATAGTGGACTTAAGTCAGCAGTGTTGATTAAAATTGTTATGAGTGAAGTGATGACAGTGATGTTAAATTAGGATACAGATAGTACAAAATGGATTTAATTGGAGTGAATGATTTGAATAATTTTGATAATGTTGATGATATTGATGCATTAGAAGAAGAGGGTCACAATGTAGTGCCGCTGCGTGTCCGAAGATATATCCGCGATGCGCAAGATCTATTCGAATTTTACGATGAAACAGAATTTCAACGGCGATATCGTTTCACCAAGGAATCAGTGATGTACGGGATATTACCGAAAATCGAGGAAGGAATCGCACGGATCAACAATCGAGGATTACCCATTGCTCCAGTTTTACAACTATTGATTTGTCTGCGCTACTATGCAACAGCAAGCTTTCAAGTAATTTCTCTAGATGAAACTTATTCAATTATTCCGAAAACTCATTTGTTTATATCTTGCAGCTCCTTCTTGGTGACACCCATCTTATCTCACAGCCTACAATATCAAGGACAGTTTACCGGGTGTCGCTACTTATCGCCAGTTTGATTACGGAATATATCAAATTTCCTGCGAGTCGAGCAGGGCAAATGGAAAATTATCGTCTTTTTCACGATCTGGGAAGAGGAAATGGAGGTATCGGTCTACCATGCGTGGATGGAGCAATTGATTGTACTCACATTAGATTGACTTCTACAAGATTTCAGAACATCGACGAAATTCACAGAAACCGGAAAGGATATTTTTCACTCAACGTACAGGTTCGTAATATAAATATGTATTCATACAATATAAGAAATACACATCATTTTATCTAACACTTATGCATGATCATTTCATTAGTCAAATAATATAATGACAATGCTTAACAAATCATATATCTGACAAGGCTATTGTCGGTCCTCGTATAGAATTTTTGGACCTCGTTCCAGAATGGCCTGGAAGTAACCACGATAGCAGAATCTTCCAAAATTCTTTGATTCGCATGAGTTACATGAGGAGAGAATTGAAAGGCATGCTTGTTGGTGATGGCGGTTATGCTTGTCTTCCTTTTCTCATGACTCTATTTGGAAATCCATAAACTAATGAGGAATTAGCGTAAGTATTCCATATCATTATTATTAAACCCCTCTGGAGCACGAAACGCCTTAACATCTGGACGCATATTTATGTTCGTTTCTCATTATTATCTTATTCCAGGTATAATTTCATACAAATTCGGTCTAGAAATATTGTAGAACGGACCTTTGGCGTATGGAAAAGACGGTTTCCTTGTTTATCACGAGGTTTAACGACGAAGCTTGTGACATCAACGACAATCGTGGTAGCTTGTGCTGTATTGCACAATATGTCGTTAATTTTTCGAGATGTTTTACCTGAGGAAGATGATCTAGAGGCCGAGGAAGAAGATCCCGATCCAAATGTACCTGGACTCGAGAATATTGATGGCGCAGCTGCTCGGGAAGCGTTGATAGCTCGTTTATTCCCTTGACTCTCGATAAATTGACTATAATTATACAAATTGAATACAAGGTTTCTGTAGGAACTCATTTTTATTCATCTTTTTTTTAATATTAATGTAAGCAAAATTCTGTATGAAGTACAGATAAACTTTTTTTTAATCACAGCTCAAATCACGTTTTTTTAAACACAGTAATAGTTATTTCTTATAAAGTAATTCGGCATATTTTATCTTAATAACATTGCTTATTTTCTCATTATTCTTCAGTCTCATTATTCATCAGTCTCGTCGTTCGTTAGTCTCCTCACGCATTAGTCGCATCATTCATCAGTCACGTCGTTCTCCGGTTAATTGAGGCGTGATTCTGCGAGTTTCGCTGCAGCCTTCGCAGCTCGCAACTCGAGGTGGTGTTTTTGTTGCAGAAATGCCATGTCTTCCTTGAATTTTTCCTCTTCGTGTTTAATTTTTAATTGGGCGAGTTCTACGAGGTGTTTCGCGTGTTTAGATCGCAGCATATTTTCTTCGATGTTTTCTTTGCCGCATGAATCCATTTTTTTCATTTTTTTACCGGGAATTGGAGCTGAAAGAATTACAAATAAGTATAAATACAGTTGACAATGATTTATCTAATATTTGAATACACTTACTATCCAATACCGAGCTCCTCGAGCGTTGGTTGAAAATCATGGCAGGGCAGAATTTGGAAGTTTCGACTTCCATGTCCCCGTAGCTGGAAATTGAGGGATTGGGACAACTGTTGGAAGTTTCCGGCGGAGGCGATGGCAGCTCTACGACAATTGTGTTTTCATCCCCTTCATTGTCTTTTTGCATCTCCGACACAAGAACGTTCAGCTCGTCGTTGAAAACAGCTTCACGGTGCTCTAAAAATATAAGATTGATCGTTATTCATTATATCTCCGTGCTGCATAATATATTAAATTGAAAAAAACACAATTAAATTTTACCTTGTAATATTTCAACCGGAATGTTGGATGAAAAGACGATTGGGGCTGTCGTCATTATATGCGGGACGATGCTGGCAATATCGGGTTCCACGTCTGCTGACGGTTCTTTAGGGCCTCCTCCTGTGGTAAGATGTGACTGCTTCTCTTTTGTTAAGGCATTTCTTTGAGTCGTTTTCATGTGACTCCACATTTTTTTCAATTGTTGAACGTTTCGCTGTAACAATAAATAATTAATTTTGTTATTATAGAGTTATAAGAAACTTGACTTTCAAAGTACCTTTGCTGATATAATGAGAGACGAATTATATTCCTCTGCGATTTGTCTCCACGCCTCTTCTTTATCTTTAAGCGTTGATGTATCGCTTTTTCTGTTCTCTATTATGTGCGAAAATTTTTTCAAAATGTTGAGGAACAGACGCTTCTCAGTTTCCGTATAGTGTTTTTTTCCGGACATGTTTATACCCCTACGAAGAAACATTTTAACCATAAAATGCTTTTATCTCGAAATTTTATTATTAAATAATCACGTTAGAAAATTATTATATATTTGAATCATCACATTGCTTTCATCATGAAAGAAAAAATTATAATTTACCCATAATTGAATACTTACAGTTGACAAATGTTGGGTATATAGAAAAACGTTTTTCTTGGATGACAATTTTTGGCTTAATTTATTGACTCTTGTATGAAACTATAAAAATAACTTAGCCCACGTGACTTCGAGGGAAAAAATCCCGCGAAAAGTTAATTCTTGTTTGTGCCACTGGCGTGACAAGTGATTTCCACAGATATTCTGATTGGCCAATACAGCGGAAAAATCACGGAAGTAGCGGAATGGCACTTGAGAACTTCTCAAGCAATTGCTCGAATAAGTCATTGTTAGGCAAATTCTGGACCCATTAACTTAATGAAGCAAATCTTATTCTCTGACTGTGAATTCATGCAGTCTTCAGATCAGCTTATATGAATAAGCAAGTCTTATCCAAGTCAAGCTTAAGATCTTTCTCAAGACTCGACTGTGAATACGGCCCTATGGAGAACGTGCGAAATCATAAAGATGTAAAATTGGTCACAAAATGGGAGGGACGAGGTGGTGCGAGAGCGCTTATTGCCAGGGCAAACTTTCACAGCTGCACCGTATTTGGCGCTGATATGGTCATCATTGAAATGAATAGCGTCAAAGTTCACTTCGCTAAACCTATTCACGTTGGTGCATCGATTCTAGATCTGTCAAAAATCATTCTTTACGATTTCCACTATAATTATGTGAAATCCAACTTTTCGAACAGCGAGGTCAAATTGTTGTATACTGACACAGACAGCCTTATTTATCAATTTAACGTATCGAACATCTACGATATCATCAAACGTGATGTGGATACAATGTTTGATACCTCTGACTATCCGCCCGACAATGTGTATGGCATTCCGCTTAAAAACAAGAAACGGATAGGGCTAATGAAGGATGAAAATGATGGTAAAATTATGACAGAGTTTGTGGGACTGCGAGCAAAGCTGTATACATTTACTGCGATGGGCGGGGATGGGGAAAAAGTGAGTAAGCGCACCAAGGGTGTAAAACATTCTTCGATAAATAGCATCATGTTTGATGATTATAAGCGCTGTCTGATGGCTTACCAAGAGTTGACCCTCCCCCAGTGTTTGATACGAAGTAAGAAACATGAAGTAAGCACGATCGTACAAAAAAAATTGGCTCTCAGTTGGCAGGATGACAAGCGGCAATTGATACCCGGACAGACCGACACCCTACCTTGGGGGTTTGTCCCTGCCCCCCAATAGCTATAGGATAAAACTGTAGACGTAGAATTATTGTGAATATTTACGTTTGACGCCTCGGGCGATCCGCCATCATGCGGAAACGATTTAGACTGGATTTAAAAATGTGAATTCATATACTTAACATTCATTTATTTATTTATTTACTCATTCATTTATTTATTTAGTATCAATATATTGAGAAATTATTCATTTTTATTCGTTTACCGCGAGAAAAGTTTTCAGAAAACGAAAAAAAGTTTTCAGAAAATGAAAAAAAGTTTTCCAAAAAATAAAATGTGTAATATTCGTATGGAAAATTGCAGATTATTATCATTATTATTTTTATGGTATCGAGTATGGCACATGTGCATGCAAAGGAGATAAGTGTGGAAATATTTGTATATTCAAATCTTTTATTGTAATTCGGAAAATACATACAAATTATGTTACATGTCTGTTTTATTTATCCAGCTATTGTGCGAACTATCAAAACCCAACCACTTTACATAGACCCGATTCCCCCGTTTGCGTAATACTTTCTCCGCAAGATAGCCGTCGGGGTATTTTACTTTGCCTAGCTTCTCCTCGTAGAAGCCCCCCTCGATGGGATGATCTTGATAATCGGCAAGTTTGTATGTCGGTGGATTGGTATTTTTCACCTCACTCAAGGTAAATATTTCAGTCGTCCAATTGGGCGTATAGCCTTTTTCGAATACATTCTTGTACTTGCTGATTCGAACTCGATCGCCCACACTGAATTTCCGCGCCCGATCACTTCGTTTGATTTGCCGAGGCTTGTACACCCTACGATACAGCTGTTTTTCATTCTCCGTGCTAACATCCACCGGTTTCATTCGAATCGTGCGATGTCTGGTGTTGTTGTAGGACTTCATTAAATCAGCCAAAACATTAATCCACTCGTACGTTCCTTGGAGAGTGAACCGCTTCCACGTTTTATTTTTCAATGTTCGATTAAAACGTTCGCATATCGACGCCTTTAAGTTGCTAAATGTCGAATACATGTTGATATTGTGATCCTTCACAAGGGCTTTGAATTCGCTGTTGTAAAATTCTTTGCCTCGGTCAACGTGTAGATGTGAGGTATACGGCTCTGGGTCAGTACAGATTTCATGGCAGCAGTAACATCTTTCCCACTCTTGGACTTTATCGGCACAGCCCACGCGTACTTGGAAAATATATAGACGATTGTTAGTAGGTATTTGTATCCCTTGTTGTGCGAGCTGTATGTGGTTATATCGACGTCTGAAATATTTGCATCGCAGAGGTGCGAGTAGAAATGTTTCTTTGCAGGTAATCGCGGTTCATCGAGTTTTCCCCAACAATCGACGTATTCATATGGAAAAACGCCTTTGTGGGTCATCAAACTGAACTGAGTCGGATTATTAGAAAATTTACGTGTTATGGGCTTGTCTGCATCATTCAAATATTTGGAAAGTTTATCAATGCTGCTAGCCATAAATCGAAACGAATCGATGAATCTCAAGTGCATCATCGTCCCATCAACGCGTTTCGTGAAGGATATATATTTTTCCTCATTTATTGGTAGCAGGGTAATTTCACCGGGAAAAGTTGACACTACGGATTTTATTAAAAAGTGAGAATCGTAACCGGACAAATTGTGGAAAACTATTGGAATTATGCGCGTCTCTCCGAAATTCAAATTACACCGATTATGAGCAGGACCACGATATTTACCCGTGAAGTGACAGTGGTCGTGGCACTTTTTCTCCTCAGAGGTGAACGGCTTTTCGCAAATGTAGCAATTCTTTGCGCGCATGTGACGATCGTGTTGCACTTGGGTAAGGTAAGAATTTGAGAGAGTGATAGTGAAAGCAAACTATTAGCGTGAGTGACAGTTTACGGATTGTCATCAACATTCCCCGACCTATCTAATTGTGGTGAACATTCCCGGCCTATCTAATTGCGATATCGCCAACCGGTCGATTAACACACAAGAATGTATTCGGAGTACGTGGAAGATATTATTTTTCGCCCGGGGCAAACTATTAGCGCGAAAGTTTACGGGTAACGGCGAAAAATCAAGGGGGTAAACTGTTAGCGTGGAAGTTTACGGGTAACGGTGAAAAATGGAAATGGTATATCGAAAATATTATTTTCGCCCTGGGGGCAAACTGTTAGCGTGAAAGTTCAGTGATCGGCAACAACATCCCCAGCCGATCTGATTGCGATGTCACCATCCGGTCGATTAACGCAAAAGAATGTATTCGAAGTACGTGGAAAATATTATTTTTCGCCTGGGGCAAACTATTAGCGCGAAAATTTGTAACAGTTGAATTTAGCCGCCAAAGCAGTGACTACGGGACTCAGAATAGGTAGGTCCGTAGGGAGCGGGGCTTTCACCTAAGCGGTGATATGACAGATGGAGCAATCGATCGAGAAGTGTAAGCGAGAGACGACGGGTTAGCAATCGATCGAGAAGTATAAGCGGGAGACGACGGATGAGCGGTCGATCGTCATCAGAGTGCGCTCTAAAATAAAGGAATTATAACGAACAAAGAAATACAACCGACGAAAATGAAGTAAAACGCATACGAATTCTATTGCGAGAACGAAGGACTCTATAAGTTTTTCATATTTATTTTGGAATGAGTAACATAGATCTTTTTTACACATAAACCATTCACGCATGCATTCCCTCACGTCACACACACCCCTTCACACATCGAAGATTTTTATACAGGATATAAGTGAACCTTCCCGTTCACAGTCAAACACTCAGGGAAAGTTGCGTTCATACAGGCCAATAATGAGGATCGCTTATCTGATATCGGCGGCCTTTCCCACGTTGGCTTTTTCCCTTGTTCCGAGGTCTGCTGATCGGCGGGTTGGGCGATTTCGTCACGTTCCTTGCCCTTGAACAAGGAGGAGGTTCGAGTCTCTGAATTTGCCTGGCCAGGACGAGTTGGGACTTTCCGGATGACCCCCGAACACGCTGTTGATTAGGTCCTGCTCAGTTGACGACCACGGAACGAAAGAGGCAGAGCTCCGGTCTCACCTGTCGATCTCGCTAATAATTTGGAGAGTGGGGATTGGCGTGTCGAAATATCGATTCGAAGAACTTACTTCGAGAAATCGATGCGGGACACTCGATGTTGATCCTCGCGATCAACATTGTTCGTTACAACTCGTAGCAGCGACCCATCTTTTACGGATTCCCGATCAAGGAAAAACCACCGAGATATGACGGACGAGGGGATTCAAATTGGCCGGGCACGGAATTAGCGAGCACAACTGAAGAAATGGGAACTGGGATATGAAGAATATCCCCAATGACACGCTTATGATAAGTTTTTATATATTCTGACCTGTACTATTTTATCTGTAATTTTACGAGTATGCCGTTTATGGAATTGTTGTTGTCCTAGATGTCCGCCGTGCCCATTTTATTTATACAATTTATTTATTATTTTCGCTTATATTTATACTTTTCTTTTATTCGGTTTCCATGTATCGATGCATGTCATTCGGTCATACCAACATCCGACATTCCGTTTTAAATAAAAAACAATAAAAAACAATCAAAAAGTAAATTGATAGTGGATGATTTTCGTTAATAGCGAGAGGCTCCGCAGTTGGAGTTAATCCTGGTCGAAGCAAACCGCGAAAACGAAAAGACCGTTACAAATTTACGGGTAACGGCGAAAAATCAAAATGGCTATTCATCCGACCGAGAAATAAATCACATTATCAAACTGTCTGACGATAAAAATCAAAATGGCTGCCCATTCGACTGAGCAAAAATCAAAATGGCCGCCGTCAGACGGTAAAGTCGGTCGATTATACTGGTGACGTCATAGCGAAAATCACATCATCAAACTGTCGGACGATGAAAAATCAAAATGGCTGCTCATCCGGCTAAGCAAAAATCAAAATGGCTGCTCATCCGGCTAGGCAAAAATCAAAATGGCCGCTGTCTGAATGGCTGCTCGTCAGACGGCAAAATCGGTCGATTATACTGGTGACGTCATAGCGAAAATCATATTATCAAACTGTCGGTCTATGAAAAATCAAAATGGCCGCTCATCCGTCCAGGCAAAAATCAAAATGGCTGCTCATCCGGCTAAGCAAAAATCAAAATGGCCGCTCGTCTGACTAAGCAAAAATCAAAATGGCCGTCATCAAAAAATCAAAAATGACCGCCGTCAAAATGGCCGCCATCAAAAAATCAAAAATTGCCGCCATCAAAATGACCGCCGTGGTCACGTCAACCGGTTACGTTACATGGTTACGTCACCTGGTTACGTAATGTTCGTTTTGATTTAGAACTGTCATATCCTATCTACTAATTTCTGACGTAAATTCTAATAAATGAATAAGAATATAAAAAAAATATAGATAAGTTATAATGAACGTAGGTAACAAATAAACTAATCAAGCCAGAGGCCGGTTTTTTCGCGATTTTCGTCTTCTTCTTTTGGCAATGGACAGAGCTTTCTCACAGCTCTCTTAAAGAGCCCGCCTGAGGTGCGCACAGTAGCCATTCTTACGACGTTATCATCTCCTGGATGCACTGCAACTACGCGCCCCATGATTCAATGAAGCGGTGCGTTGTTATCTTCTTTCAAGAGTAACAATGTACCGATTTTCAAGTTTTCGCCTTTAATGAACCACTTGTGACGTTTTTGCAGCTCTTGCGGATATTCGTTTGACCATCTTTACCAAAAGTGCTGCCGTACCTTTTGCAGGTGTTACCACGTGGAAAGTCTATTGTCCGGAATTGCCAGGTAATCGTGTTCCGCTGGCAATACGAGTGAGTCCCCAATCAGGAAGTGGGCTGGGGTTAACGCGTCGATGCTATTGGGATCGGTTGATATCGGAGTGAGAGGTCGGGAATTTAGGACCGATTCGATTTCAGTCAAGAGTGTGTAATACTCCTTAAATGTCGATACAAAACCTTTGGTCACTGTATTGAGATGGCGCTTTGTAGACTTGACCGCCGCCTTCCGAAGGCCACCGAAGTGTGGCGCTCTTGGTGGTATAAGCTTCCACTGAATTTGCTGCTTAGCCAAATGATCGGAGATCGTTCGTTGCTCCCTTTGCAAAAAATTATAAACTTCTCTCAATTCGCGTGCTGCGCCAATCAAGTTAGTACCATTGTCAGAAACTATCTCTGAACTGATTCCTCTCATTGACACAAATCTTCGCAGTGCAAAAAGAAAGGCTTCTGTGGACAACTCCGTGACGAGCTCTAGATGCGTTGCTTTTGTCGCAAAGCATACGAACACCGCGATCCAAGCCTTCGAACTATGCACTCTTCCACGTCTGCGACTCTCGCGTACTTGTAGAGGCTCTACATAGTCCAGTCTAGTATTCGTAAAGAGCTTTAGTGAACCTTGAACGAGCTCTTGTGGCAAATCACCATTTATACTTCTGGCGAGTTTGGATTGCGACGATAACATTCGACACAACTTCTTGTCACTTTCGGAGATTCTTGACGGCCGTTGAGAATCCAATACCGTTGTCTAATCGTATGCAACAATTGCTCGGATCTGCAATGAAGCAAACGTTGATGCTCCCTTGTTAATAAAATCTTTGTCACGTGGTGTCTGTCCGGCAGGATGACCGGGTGCTTCTTTGTTTCCGGAATATTATTTATTATTATTATTATTATTTTATTCAAGTTAATTGTACATATTTACAATAACTATTGATAATAATTTCATACATCGATGGTTTATTATTGACTTATCCAATATTCCCAATCTTACTTAATTACTTTCAGTTTTTATTAATTATACATTCTATTGCTACGACCTCTGTAAAGTATATACATATACATATATACCTCTTACATTTTGCTTTTGACATTGTTGAGAAAAATTTTACTTGGATTCTAAAAAACTCAACTCGATTGATAGTGTTTCTACTTTAGTTATACAAAACATGCTTGATTCTCCTATGCTTATATTTCTTATTTATATATTGGAGTTCATTCATAAGTACATTTTCAGATTTTTCTAATTTCAGATAAAATTTCTGGCGTTTAATTTGTATGTGTTTCTTGATCGGTTTAATATTTAATTTGTTCTGCATAAATGTTATATAGGTATACATTGGAAAGTTTCTTATTAATCTTAAAAATTTATTTTGGACTATTTCAAGATTTTTGTACTTTGTTGTACCTGTGTTGCTCCAGACAGAACTTGCATACGTTATTACTGGCCGTACAACCGTTCTATACAGTAGAAGCTTATTCTTTGTTGACATTCGTGATTTCTTGTTTATTAGTGGATACAGCATTCTTAATAAACCTATGCTTTTGTTTACTACCTGAGTGATATGTTTCGTGAAATTTAGTTTCTTATCGAGCGTCACCCTCAAATATTTGACACTCTCCGACCATTCTATTTCAGCGTTCTCTATTTTCATTTTTCTTCCAACTTCTGGAAATCTTTTAGTAAATATAATAGCTTCAGTTTTGCCCTTATTCATTCTGATTTTCCATTTATTGAAATACTTGTTAATTTTATTTACTGAAGACTCAAGTCTGTTCGTAATAGTATCAGTGCGATAGGAGCTAGTGTAAAGTATTGTATCATCTGCAAATAAACCTATATTTACATTTTTAACCTTAGGAATATCATTAATGTATGTTTGGGCAAAGTATCGAATAGTTAAATGTGGGTCTCGCGACACTCAAAATCGTCCTCGCACATGTACGCACACTCGCGTGCAATGTTTACTTGCCGTCTCTGCGTCAAATCTCGCCGCTTGCCCGTGTCGCGACTCAAAACCTATCAGCTGTATCTCATGTATTGTCTACTGTCTCGAAATCATGTATGTGTGTAATCTATGTGTTCTCTCGCTCTGTAAAATCATCACTCTCTGTAACGTTCTCTTGCGATACGGTTTGTATCGCCTCATCGAAACCAATGAAAGTCTCGTTCATCGGTATTCATCATCTCTCTCCATCTCAACATCACTTTCGTTTCATTCACACTCGTTCTCATCACTAATTCGTGTATCCCACGTCGATGATTCATATCTTTTTGCCTTCTCTCTAAACAATGTAGATATTATACAATTTCGGGCCAAGGACAGATCCCTGGGGTACCCCAGCTACAACATTTTTCACGTTTGAAGTTATCCCATTGTACTCGATAAACATAGTTCTGTTCTTCAAATAGGACTTCAGTGCGAATATTACATATTTTGGTAGGTTATAATTCATGAGTTTATATAATAGCCCAGAGTGCCAGACAAAATCGAAGGCTTTTTCGATATCCAGTAGCACTGCACCTGTGTGTTTGTTGCAGTTGTAGTTTTGTGTAACATTATTGATGACTCTTGCAAGTTGCATCTCTGTGTTGTGTTTATTTCTGAAGCCAAATTGTTCGTTTATCAATCTATTTGTTTTTTTCATTTCGCTTGTCAGTCTTTGTTCAATAATTTTTTCGATGACCTTGCTAATATGAGGAAGCAAACTTATAGGCCTACTAGCAGCCCATCCCGGCTTCGCACGGGCATATAATAATATTATGTAATAATATAAATGTATTATTTTTCTAGAAACTCACTGTAAACATTGTGTATTTTCTTTTATTATATTATTATATGCCCGTGCGAAGCCGGGATGGGCTGCTAGTTAAATTATAAAGTTTTGATCAATGAAGCACAAATAAGTAAAAAACAGGATTAATTTCACTGTATTATCTTCATTATAATATGAATGCAATTTACACTTTAGTCTAAGTAACACGTGGCCGGCTATGCTAACACCAAAAATTTAAAAAGTGGAAATAATTGAATTGTACGGTATTTCGTTCACTCCAAAATAAATTTAATTAATTTTATAGCGTCAACAACACGTGGTAATTATGCCGTTAAAATGTAGCTTATATGACACGTTCGTAGATTTACCATAGCAGCGCCATCTATTGATTACTTACTCAACCCAGTCGAAAGGTATCGACATCTGTTAGAATCATTTGGAGTTAACAGATAATTGTGACTGTCAAATAATAACAGTCAAATAATTAGCAATAAATTAAAATTGCGACTATAATTTGAGATTTAAACTATCCTATCTCACAAGTTGGATCGAACTGCACATGGTGTGCGTATTTTATTATAATCGGTTAAGTGGTTTAGGAGTCCATTGAGGACAAACATCGTGACACGAGATTTATACATATTAAGATAGCTCTCGGGGAGACTTGGATTCTTATTTGGTTTCGGTAATGCTATTATTTCCGCTACTTTCGATTCATTCGGATAGTATCCGAGCATCAAGATACTATTTGCTATCTTTGTTAGATAAATGAGCTCTTTACTAGTAAGCCTTTTAAGCACCATATATGTAACTTCATCAACTCCAGGTGCTTTATTGTTACTAAACGATTTTACAATTTTAGCAATTTCTTTAGGGGTGTTTAGCTTGACAACTTTTGGATCAATTTTCTGTTCTTTAAAATACTTCCGCACGTCTTTGGCAATTCTTTTTTGGTGGTTTAAGGTTTCAAAACTGACGTTCATATTGTGTACTCTTTCGAATTGGTGGGCTATGAGGTTTATTTTATTTTTATCCTCAAAAACATAGTCGCTCTTATTGAAAATTGGTGGAATTTGGGAATTTTTGGTCTTTCGCTGTTTCAACAACGCCCATAAACTTTTATCACCAGGATGTGCATTCTCAAATTTCTCTGGCCAGAGTCTGTTCCTCCATTCACTTAATTTAGTTCTCACTGATTCATTCATGCCATCAAGCATTCTCTTATAAACTATATCACGGGTCTTATGAAACTTTTTTGGCATGCATTTTTCCTGTTAATTATAATCCTAATTTCCAGGGGTATTTCATGGTCTGTTCTTTTTTTCTTGGTTCGTGGCGCTGCAATTGAAATAGACGTACTGATTACTTTCATTAAGTTTTTTAAATGTTGGTCAATACCCTGCTCATTAGGGTGGGCCAAAAAAAATGAGTATTTTTTTTTTTACTTTATACTCTGAAAATCGGTTGCTAGATACCTCTAAAGAATTCTCACCAAATATGAGCTCTTAATTTTGATAACAAGGTCCTCCGCTTTACAATTTTGCATTTTTTCCTGAGTATTAGAAACAAAAATTCATATCTCTTTGACAACTGTTCGTTAAAAACTATCTCTCCTCATATTCTTGTAGGAAATCGAACGCTCTACAAAAAAGGTTTCCTACAATTTTTTCGTAAACCTTACCGTTTAAAAGATATCAAAGCTTAAAGTTTGATTATTTTAAGAGAAATTTCTGTTTTGCTTATGAATTTTTTAACTTGCTTACAAAAAATTTTGATGAATTGCACAACTCACAGTTTTGTAGGAAATTAACTGCTCTACAAAAATGGTGTCTTATGATTTGTCGATTAAGTTAAGCGTTTAAAAGATATTCATCGTCAAACTTCAATGCATACTAATTTTAACAGTTTTTGATGAATAATTCGAAAAATTTCAATTTAATTCATAAGTTTCATGAAAATTTATTCCAATGTGAGTTCCTACGAAAAGAGAAAAATAGTATAAAAATATATATTAAAAATTAAAAATTAAAAAATATATAATATATAGAACTAAAAAAATAAAAGAAAAATAGTATAAAAATATATATTAAAAATTAAAAATTAAAAAATATATAATATGTAGAACTAAAAAAATAAAAGAAAAATAGTTTAAAACATTTCTTTTTTCTTAGGAACTCACATTGGAATAAATTTTCATGAAACTTATGAATTAAATTGAAATTTTTCGAATTATTCATCAAAAACTGTTAAAATTAGTATGCATTGAAGTTTGACGATGAATATCTTTTAAACGCTTAACTTAATCGACAAATCATAAGACACCATTTTTGTAGAGCAGTTAATTTCCTACAAAACTATGAGTTGTGCAATTCATCAAAATTTTTTGTAAGCGAGTTAAAAAATTCATAAGCAAAACAGAAATTTCTCTTAAAATGAGTAAACTTTAAGCTTTGATATCTTTTAAACGGTAAGGTTTACGAAAAAATTGTAAGAGACCTTTTTTGTAGAGCGTTCGATTTCCTACAAGAATATGAGGAGAGATAGTTTTTAACAAACAGTTGTCAAAGAGATATGAATTTTTGTTTCTAATACTCAGGAAAAAATGCAAAATTGTAAAGCGGAGGACCTTGTTATCAAAATTAAGAGCTCATATTTGGTGAGAATTCTTTAGAGGTATCTAGCAACCGATTTTCAGAGTATAAAGTAAAAAAAAAAAATACTCATTTTTTTTGGCCCACCCTACTGCTCATGTGTAATTTGAAACTTGAGATCAATCCTGTCATTCAAAACATTTTGGAATTTAAGCCAATCAATTTTCTTCATATTATATCTCACAGTGTCATCTTTCTCATGTGCACTTAGAATAACATCAATTTTAATAGGGTTGTGGTCTGAGCTAAGCCCGCAGATACTTTCTGGCTTGTTAAAATCTCCAATATTTTTAATCAGGAACAAGTCTATTATACCAGGCAGTCCCCTCTTGGGATAATGAGTTGCTTCATTTGGAGCCGCAATCGTTATATTTTTCTTAAGGCAAAATTCAAGTAAATCTCAATTTTTTTTGTTGCTGGTAATACAGTTCCAAGACGTGTGCTGGCGTTTAAATCTCCCATTAGTATATATTTCTCACTACAGTTTGAAATCGTACATAGGTCATCTAAACTCAGCTCTTTGTCCGGGGGGATATATGCGGATATCACACGTATATCTCCTATCTGTGTTTTTATATACACTGAAACTGATTCGACATTGACAAGAAACAGCGGTTTCTCATAGTGTTGTATATTGTCTCTTACAATCAACGCCACTCCCCCTCCATTCGACGTCCGATCAGACCTGTATGTTATATATCCTGATATTTTCAACGTATATTGACTATCTAACTTAGTTTCATTAATCCCAATTATGTCTATTTGATTTATTTCAACAAAATAGATTAATTCATTGAGTTTATTTTTGATGGAATTCGCATTCTAACTTATAAATTTTATGGTGCTCATGTCATTCATTGGAGAAATATTCCATAATACCATCAATGATTATAGCCGATTTTTCCAACCCATCATTAGCTTTTTTAAGTTTCATAGCAGTGTTTCTTATAATTAAAAAAAATTCACGTAGATCAAAATTACTCATTAGTTCCTTGAACATATCTGCTATCCCGATGTTTTCGTTTTCGTCTTCAGTTGAGCTCGATGTCCTTGGTCTGTTATTAGCTGTGGCATCCCTGTAAGATGTTTGATTAGTCAGGTTGTTGACTCCTGCTGTCATTTGGCTTATTGTTGCTCTCTCGTTTCTCTGGGTGTTACCTGTAGTTTTTGTTTGATGATATTTGTTTCTATGGTTGTAAACTCTTTTATATATTTCGCATTCAGGGTAGCTGGCTGTGTGCTCCCCATTACAGTTTGCGCATTTTGGATGGACAATTTGTCCCTGGACAGGTTAATTTTTTGTAAGGTGTGGCCCAGCGCACTTGACGCACTAGGCTTTTTTGTGACAGTTATTAGCCATATGTCTAAATTCCTGACATCTGTAGCATTGCGTGATTTTTCTGGTATTCCTATATTTTTGCCACTTAATCATGCAATAATATAATGTTTTTATTTTGTAAATATTTTTAATCTCAGGAGCATTGTTGAAGGTTGCTGTGTATATTGGATATTTATATGTCTCTGCGCCAGTTACTTTTGTGAGTTGGCTAACGTTAATCGGGGTGAGTTCTTTACTCACCATTTCGTTTTTTATTTCATCGGTAGTTATGTTCGAAGGTAATCCCTTTATAACCATTTTAATTTGTTTCTCACTCGGCAGAGTAATCTAATGCAATATGCAATGACCCGTTGCATTTTGTCGAATGATGAGAAGTCCTTCAGGGCATCGAATGTCACTCTCGTGACGGCGAGTACTGCTGCTACTTTCATCTCCGATGTGTCCATGTCGATCGCCTTTTGCTCAGGCCATACTCCTGTGGTCAGCCACGTTGGTCCGTGCCATCATAGCTTGCTTTGCATCCATTCCTCCACCGAGATTCCTCTGGATATCAGATCCGCGGGGTTGTCCTTCGACGAGACATGAAACCACGATGCTTCGCGGGTTAACTCTTTAATCTACGTTACACGATTTGCAACATAAGTTCTGCGCATGTTCGGCGAGGTTGTGATCCAACTCAATACAATTGTTGAGTCGCTCCAGAGGGCTATGTTCCGGATTTTGTCGCTGAGAGCTGCTTTCGCTGCGTTGCACAGTTTAGCAAGTAAGAGTGCCGCGTTCAGCTCAAGCTTCGGTAGCGATATAGTTTTGAGCGGTGCCACCCGACTCTTGGAGCTGATTAAGTGTGAAATCATTACACCCTGCGAGTTTCTCGAGACTGCATAAATGTACGTACCGTAGGCCTTTTCGGAGGCGTCACCAAACCCGATGAGGTCGAATCTTACCTCGGAATTTTTCGGATTTATGTTTCTCGAAATGTGCATGTCGTTAATTATTGGCAACGACTCGTAGTATTGTTTCCAACTTGCTTGTAGATCCAGTGGTAGGCTTTCGTCCTATCCTATTGGCAACTGTCACATCCGCTGCATTATGCTCTTTGCATTGACGAGTACTGGTGACAAGAGGCCTAGCGGGTCGAAAATCTGTGCTATTGTAGACAACACCACTCTCTGTGTTCTTCTCGGTGATTCCTCGATGTGTACTTTATATATCATAACGTCGAACTTAGCATCCCATAGAAGGCCTAACGTCTTTTTTGCTCCTTCTTGTTCGATTCTCATAAGAGGGTCCACTTCTCTGTTTTACGATAAGCTTTCTAATATCTTATTGTCGTTCGAGCGCCATTTTCTTAGATTGAACTGGCCTCGCTGTAAAATCTGCGACAGTTGCTGTTGCAATGCGATTGCTTTCTCAATTGTGTCCGTACCCGTAAGCACGTCGTCCATATAGAAGTCTCGATTGAGTACTTCTGCTGTCTGCAGAAATTCCGCATCCTCGGCTGCTAGTTGACGGAGACAGTGGATGGCCAAGTACGGCGCTGGTGCTATCCCGTAGATAACCGTATTAAGCCTGTACAACTGAATCGGTTGCGTTGAATCCGATCTCCAAAGAATCCTTTGAAGTTCACGGTCTTCCTCTCGCACCAGGATCTGTCGAAACATGGCCGCAATGTCGGCGGTCAAAACGAATTCATGTGCTCTGAATCGCAGAGGAATATCGAAAAGATCCTTCTGAAGATTTGGCCCAATCATTAGCCGAACCTTTAAGGCTGTGCTGAGCGATGTTTTTGCTGAGGCGTCGAACACAACCCGAAGCTTTGTTGTAATACTCTCCGGACGAATTACCGGCTGATGCGGTAGCACATATGTGTCTTCCGGTCGAGAATGAGTACCATCTGGCACCAGAGACATATGTCCTTGCTCTTCGTATTCTTTCATAAATTCGATGCATTTTTATTTGATCTTTGGATTTGCCTTAAGTCGTTTTTCGAGTGCAAACAGTCGTCTTTTTGCTTGTGACTCTGATTCTCCTAGTACTACCTCTGATTTCTGGGGTAAGGCTACAATGAACCTCCCGTTTACATCACCTTTCAATGTCTTACAGAATTGTCGTTCACATTCTGCTTCCTCTCTTGTCTAACGTCGCGTCTCCTGAGTTTCCTCCTGATTCTAAAATCGCTCCGATTGTGTTTGCAACGCTGCGTTCGTAACCAGCCCGCAAAATCGTGAAGAGCTTTTGTTCGTTGGATTGATTAGCTCTCCTCCCACGATCTAGGCTAGAAGCGTATTTTGCAATCGTGGCAACCCCTTTTCCTGTTTGATGGACTCCGCACACAGCAATTCCCAGAACAATCCAGCTCCAATAAGAAGATCTATTTATATCTATGACTCCCGTGGCTTGTGAAAATTCAGATCTGCGAGATTTAGATTTTCCGGCAAGAATATGAGCTTCGTGTCCACCCTTACTTGCGGTAGTTTTTTGGTAATGCGTGGTAGCACTAGACATTCGATCTTCGCTTCGTACGCGGTACGCATCGACTTGATTTTGACCTCAACTATTCGTCCGATAGTTGTTTGAGTCTGATTCACGCCGCTTATCATCTCGTTTCGTCTTTTACATGGAAGCTTCAATCTGCTGACGAGTTCCTCTGTGATGAGATTTGACTGCGAACCGGGCTCTAGAAGGACACGGAAACTTTGTTGAATTCCGTTTGCATCTTCAATGGTTACCCGAGCAGTTGAAAACACGATTTGCGTGCTTGGCTTTCGTACGAAGCTGACTACTGATGATATATCTGTAATGTCCTTGAAGTTCTCTTGCCCTTTCACACAGTGTGCGATAATCGTTTTCTTCGATGACTCTTCTGTCGTCGCTGGCTTTTCTTTTTGCCCGAGGTGCAAGAGTGTGTTATGCTTCTTTCCGCATCTTTTACAAGCGGATGCGCGGCAAACTTGAGCAAAGTGTCCTTTACCCAAACAATTCAGACAACACCTCTTTGTTTTCGCCTCTTCGATTCGATTGACCACAGGCATCAGCAAAAATTGTGAACACTTAAAAACTGCATGTGGACTGTTGCAAATTGCGCAGTTCTGTTGTGAAACGGTCGCCAACGATACCGAACTGCCCTGTTTCTTCGATGTTGCAGGCTTTGGAGCCTCGTGTTTGATTTTTCCTCTGTCAATCATTTCCAGAGTACGACATCTCTCATTTAAGAACGTTAGATATTCCTCGAACGTCTTTCGCTTCTCCTTGTCTCGATTGCACTCCTTTCCAGTCTTTCTGAGTCACGTAATCAAATTTGGTTTTTGTCATATGTATTAGGAGCTCGTCCCAATGCTCGACGGGAAGTTTGAACGTTTTCAACGCCTTGAGATGTGTGGGCACGTGCACGACAAGTTGCTTTATAGTGGCGGGCTTGTTTTTCGCTACAGCCGTAAAGTCAAGCAAATTGCTGATGTGAGTATTTATAAGCAACTTGGTGTCTTCATAATTATTTTCCAATAACTCCCAAGCGCTCTCGTAAATTTCTGCCGATGTCTCCAATCCGCCGATAACCTGTAAAGCTTCTCCTTTGAGTGAGCTTTAGAAATACTAAAATTTCTGGATTGCCGAAATACTTTTGTTTGTATGCATCATCGATACATATGCATCCTTGAGAAGCGAATCGTTATAATCTCCTTCAATCTCCGGCAATTTCAGAGTCCGAAGTTTTACATCGATGCGTCCTCCGTTTCTGGGCGGACCGCCTACTGCTGCTTCCACGTTGTTCTGTGCTTGAGCTTGTATTTCAGCTTGCTCTCTCGCGTCTTCCTGTGCTTTTTCTAAATCGATTGTTGTCTGTGCTTTCGTCACCGCTTCAAAATGAATGTTTTTGAAAACCCCACGTTCCCCGTCAGCTTCTCGCTGTGTCACGCTGGAAGCTCGTTCATCATCTTTATTGCCGATTTTGATTACTTCGATTTTAGCTTGTACGTCTTCAAACAATTTAAATATCTCCTCGATCATTTTAATTTTGACTTTAGCTTCCGCCGGTCTAGTGTTTGCGGTTATACCATTATTGATTCTAGTCATACGACCCTTGACGCTTGCTCGAGCCTGAGTTAAATTTTTCAACTCCGCCATTTTGACTGAAAGCGGAATAGGATTGGAAAGGAATTGACTGGAACTCACTCACCTGATGTCCCTCTGTTTGACTGTCACAGCGATGCTCTGCTCTTGCCAACAATCTTGGCTCGATTGCACTGATGAATCTCCGCTAGACCGCTGCGAACCTCGATTCGGCCTCGTTGTCTCTGCTTGACTGCTGCGAACTCTCGGTTCGGTCTCGTTGTCTCTGCTAGCCCCACGTTGGGCGCCAATTTATGTTTAGGATGAAGGAAAATGCTTGTTTTTATTAAACAAATGTACGAGTCTTTATTTTTAGTTGTTTGCTGATAGCCGCCATATTGCTTTCTACTCGCTCTCTCTTCTTTTTCGCTAAGCTTCGTACTCTTCTCCAAGAGCGGCGCTCTACTCGAGAACAATACCAGTCAGCAGATAATTAAACGATTTGGAATTAATAAATGCAGACGATCATCGTGACGCAAAACCAAAATAAGGCCGAGTCATTATTACAAAAAGGGGAAAATATAGCATATTTAGCCTCGTAGTTAAACGAGAACACTTTGACAAAATTGAATTACATAACGTCAAGGTAGCCTTGGAAAATTTGAAAACGACATTATTAGATTTGGAAATAAAAACATCTAGAATTTCAAAATTAGGGGATATGACTGATGAACTATCAATAGACATCTCAAATATATTAATAGATATTTTTGAGGATGAAGACATCGACATTACTATCTGTTCAGGTATAATCGAGATACCACCATCAGAAAATCCACTTCCGCAGACTCCTAGTGGTGATAAACATATTTTAACTATGCAGGATAATTTGACGAAATTTTGTATTGCTGTGCCTATTCCTGATATAAGAGCTGTGGCTCACGCAATGGTGAATATTTGATTTTGCAATTTGAATCGCCTTAAACTATGCTAACAGATCGAGGAACAAATTTCGTAAATAAGTTATTACAAGAATTAGCTAAACTTTTTAAAATTAAACATATTACCACTTTCAGTTATCGACTACAATCGAATGGCGCTTTAGAACGTAGTCATATAGTTCTAACTGAGTACATAACACATTATATTGATGAGTTTGACGATTGGCATGAACTGGTTCAATTTACTATGTTTCCATACAATACGGCAGTTCATGAAGCCACAAACTTCATACCATATGAGCTGGTTTTTGGAAGAATAGCGTGCTGTCCAACTTCGTTTGATATTGATGAAAACCGTTTAACGTGTAACTCGTATTTCGAAGACCTAATGATTAGATTGAGCAAAATGCTGGCCTTGGCTGCTACCAATTTAGTGCAGGCGAAGGAGAGATCAAAGACGTATTACGATCAGACAGTACATCCGTTCAAAGGCAAACCAGGAGACATGGTATGCGTACAAATAGAAGCTAGAAAGGGAAAATTTAGCAAGCGATACCAGGGTCCATATAAAATTGTTAAAGTCTTGGAAAACAATAATGAAGTATTAGAATGTAATAACGGTGAAAGATTCGTAAAACATGTAGACAAAGTTGAATTGACTTACTAATGGAAAACGGTGTAGACTGACTACCGTGACTACAGATAAAAGATTGGGAGTAATGAGCATTCATTTTCGAGGAACTTGATTTACCGTTAGAGTTTGTTCAGAAGCTTCAGAATTGATCAACTCAGCGTGATGTTAACCTTGAAACCCTTCCTTTCTTTCAAATTCCTTTCATTCCAAATTAACGTTGAAAATGCTACAATACGTAAGGAAAAAAGAAATGACCATTGGAACTTCGGCAATTATTTAAAGCAAATGGCAATTTGGTGAAAAGTTTTACAAACCCTAACAGGAGAAAAGGTGAGTACGAGTGGCTGAATGCAGTCTAAAAGCTGTTTGGATCCAAAATGCACTACTCCAAAGGAACCCAGGGAAGCAGCACAACACCTGAGAGGACGGAGACCTGCGAGCGAGTAAGAAAGACACTGTCGTTGCAGATGCCGAAACAAGCACTTAAAAGTACTACCAGGATTTCTGTTCGTCAACCTATCAATGAGTATCTGCTGCAAGGGTACACATACGAAAGTGGACTACGACTGTCAGTGGGTCACATAATACTGGGCCCATCGCGAAGATCTGGATGCACGGAATCCGGCCTCTACCAAGGCGTAAGGCTCTCCAGCTGGCCGAGCATCTAGATCTCGTTCACCAATCAGAGGACACGGTACATCTGATGTCCAGCAGTGCCGAAGCCAAATGTCAACCAATGCAGAACATACAGCCGTTCCACCAACGTTTCACATGAGTCATTTTTGCTATAAAGAGTAATTTCATTCCATGATACCTAGTTATAATCTTAATCAGCGCCATATACCTTTCCATTGAGTCACTTCCGTCTCAAACACCTGAATCATGCTAATATATCAATTGTTATACGGTGAGATCCTGAAGTAACATCTTGAGAAAAAAAAAAAATTATTAGATCTGTAAAATGCATAAGATTTTTTTTTTTAAGTAATCCTCAAGTTTTCCTCAAAGATGTTATAATGTGTAACGTGGCATTTTTGATGCCCGTTACAAGATGCTCCTTGAACCCTGGGCAGAAGCAAAATTTAGGAATTTCCGAAATTGAATCACGAAGTTTTTGCAAAAGAGCGCGAGGACTAGAGTCACGCATCCGAAACCACAAGAGGGGACACCCTAGCGAATAGCGTAAGATATTTCAGGTTTTTTATTTTTTTTTTATTTTTTGAGTTACACCGGCATCAGGCAAGAAATCAGCACCGAATTCGAGGAAATTATGGAGTGGCGGACTAGCGACAATTGCGAAGGAAGGATATCGAGGCTGCGGAGGGGGAGCCGACGCAGATCCCCGCATCGCGGGAATCCAAGGTGGACGGGATTCCCGCTGGCGGCCGGCGCGCCGCAGCCTCTTCCCCTTCACCCCACCAACAATTGACTAACGAACTTACGACGGACCGACTAGCGACGAGGGAGCACCACGCTCACCACCAAGACGTCATGAAGCTGCGCGGAGAACGAGATGGCGATCTAGCGTTAAGTTCTGCGCAGCGATGCTATTCAGGGTGCGCGTCGAGTTGCCCAATCGACGAAATCGATGACGGATCGATGATTGCGTATTCTTGTGGGTATGACGTCACGTATGGGATGGCGTATCGGGATCCGTGTTGCGGCAGGTCGTAGGGTTTTGAAACCACTCTAGTTCTGGCGGTCGTGATAATTAGTCACGTTTTGGGGAGTTTCGCGAAGTAATGGAGTCGCTCAAAAATCGCGTGGGAAATGGAAAGAAGGCATAGAAGGTAAGCGCTGCTTCTATGCCCGCGATTGAATTTCGAGCATAATTACGAAAAGGCTAGCCGAGTAACGGATAGCCGTTTTGGATTTGCGTTGCAAAACAGTACTCGAAATTTTTTTGCCGATTCTTCTGCTCGATGACCGTAGCCTGAGAACGCGTGTTAGAGTAGAGTAAATTTTGAGTGCTTGAGAAAGTTGAGTAGAGTCACGGGTTTTAGTTGAGTCTCTCTCGTTTTTGAAATCAAGTATAACCGAATTCCGCTGTACCGGGTCGAGCCGCGTTATTGGGTTTTTCAGTATCACCTCTCGAGTAGGTCAGGAAGTGCCGAATTGGAGTGCTCGGATTAGCGGATAATGTTTTGGAAGATTTTGAAAAGGTTTGATTTTGGATGCGTTGCGATAGTGCACAGTTTAGGTTACGTTTAGTTGCGCCTACATTGAGTTCCGTACCCGTTAGTTAAAATAATGTAAATTGAGTTGTGTCACCTTGAGCTTGTGTTTAGTTGAAGTTACATTTAGTGGTGCTTGCGCTTAGTTAAGTTGCCGTTTAGTTAAGATAGTGTTTAGTCGAGTTGAGGTGATGTATAGCTGGATTGCCGTTGCGTTGAGCAGCAGTTGAGACGAGAAGTTTAAGTATTGAGTTTTGGTTGCGTTTGAAATATAGTAAAGTTTGCGGATTCGTTTAGTTGAGTCAATTAGGAAATAAATTTTAGGTCAAGTTATGTTGTCACGTTTAGATTTAGGGCAGCTCGCAGTAGCGTCGAAGTTTCGAGTCGGGTGAGATCTCGGGTGAGATTGAGGACGCCATCTATTCGGTAGCCGGACAGCGCACCGTCGAGTAATTAGTTTCAGTTTCGGTGTCGAGCAATAATCGCCATGGAGAAGAAATGGTGAATTTGCAAATTCAGAATTAAGTATGAAGATTTTGTGATTGTTGAGTGACATTTCAGTTAGAGAGCCGCGATCTCAGTAGAGTAAGAAATAGAGTAGGTTACGTGTAGTTTTCTGTTTAATTTTAGAATCGCGACGAGCGACTTTTGGATTATTTTCATTTGTTTTAGTATCACCACTATTGTGAAATATAAGATTTTATTCTACGTCTTCTGTTGAGTAGCCTGTGTATTTCGAGTGTCTCTTTCTCTTCAAAAATTACAGCTCCTCTCTCCGCGGTACTGAGCTATCGAGCATATTGCCGAGGTATAGCGCATTAACGATTTCGAGGCGTGTTAATCACCTTAGGCGCCCAACAAAACTTCGCGATATTGTTTTTAGATTCAGGGTACATCGTGGACGCCATATTATTGTGCACGCGGTAAGTTCTCGATCACTTTCTCCAAGTGACCGAGGAGCGTGACAAATCCACGTCACAAATTGTACTCTCTTTTGTTAACCTGAGGTATGATTGTTCCTAATGTGAAGGCCGGCTGACCAATTTTACTGATCATACAGAGCTATTCTCCTGCAGACCCGAAATCCGCAATTTTTTTTTATACATATAGTACCTTGGAATTTTCATTATGATTACTCTCGATTTTCATATATACACTAGTCTCTGACTATTCATCAACGGGGACGTTAATGGTTTTTACGTGGGAAGGGATATTGCGTTCCGACGTACCGCCTTGGCGTACCTTTTTCAAAACTCCATTTCATTTCATTTTTTTAATTTCTTCAATTATTTCATCACAATCTCATATTCTAATAAGGTCACTTACAGTCCTCGCATCTGCTGACATTGCATCTTATTTGCTGACACCAAGAACTGCGCTGTAGAATTGCTGAGCTAGTAACAGCGGCGCTCAGCCCGGGAATATCTCTCTTCTTAAGTCAAAATTATCATCAATAATTAGGATAAACCACTACCTTTGGAACCACTAAATCAAAGTAGATTATCTTTTAAGATGTGTAAATGAATGCGTGAAAATTATCTCAAGATACCCTTAGTTAACATCTTATACGTGTAAGTGACGAGATTGAGAATCGTTGGAACACCATCGAAAAGTGCCAACTAACGCTGACCGTGTAGATTTGGGCACCGGGAGGTCGCCCTCGCACTTCATTGGCTAATTACCGTTGCAACTTATTGCAACTGCAGATGCCATTCCCTTATTATTACCCTCAGGCCCAAGCAGCAACGTCTTTCGTCTGTCAAGTCGCGAAGTGCGTGGACGTCAACCCGGATTAGCCCACTCGAGCAAGAGTAGCGTTGGAAAATCCTTATTGTGACCGGCCTAAAGTATCGCGCTAACTCGTCAAAACCGAGCATTCAGTTATTCTGTTAGCTGCAAAAGACTCACTATCTCCTACCTTTCAAATTCTTTCCTGTTCTTTACTATTTCTTGTATCTTCGAGAATTTTTATGATATTCCATTTTCCTTAAATGAAACAATTTCAGCTCAGATTCAATCCAGATCTGGTAATATCAAGCATTTACTTTATTAATCAACAACTTCATTACTTCCGTAAAATAATCATTTCAATAATAATAATACAAATCATTACATATCAAACCGCGAGTGAAACATTTGGGCGTTTGTTGTGAAAAGTAACTCTGATAATCGACCTATCGAAATTAATCAAGATTGAGGGACCAGGTTCATCGTTTCTAATATTATTCATCCATACTTATGAACTGGAGGTGAGGCCCTGCTCCAGAGTACTACTGACGCAGACCGACACGATCCGACGGCTCTCAACCTCGTCACTACAAGAATACATACAAAGATTAGTCAATCCGAGTGCCAATCTCCAACAGCGAACGAATTCTTGTTTTCAACTTTCTACTCAAAATTTACTATTGAAATATCCATTCAAAAGTAAGACTAGAGTTGCTGGCTAGCTTCGCTACCCCAATTAGATCAAACGTATTGTTTCCAAGATTTGAACACAGTTCGAAATAACAGCAACAAGAATTGGAGTCTAGCTATAGAAAATTTCCCTGGGAATTCAGAGTTATTCTCCAGTCTTCAGCTCGGCCCCACTTCATAATCATTTCAAGATAATCTGAAAAAAGAGATACAATATCGAATAATCACGACCAGCTAGTTATAAATATCGTTCAGGATAGATGTTCTTGGTATCAAATAATACCATAATTTAGAATAGAATAACACACGATTTGCTCAAACACGCAAACGGTCAAATTTAGTGATTCTGCAGCTTCTCTGCATTTTAATATAAATTCGTCCGTCGGTGTGCACTAATGTATAAACTCAAACACTTTATAAATTGTTACTTTCAGCTTTTACGTCATTATCGTCATTCATTGGTACAGAATATATTTTATCTTTCACCAGTTAAATCATTTTAAACCATTTTGTTTGAACGACGACTTTTTTTCATTTTCATTATTATAAATTAGCCTAAACCATTTGAACAACACTCACAGACCTCTATGGGATTAGGCAACAACGTACCCATATTACCGGCTTATCAAGAGGTAACTCTTTGTTGGTTTTAATTTTTATTCATTGTCGTTACCTGAGAGCATCTTTGATTATTCAATTAATCATCAACTATTACCGCTCAGTACACTCTCACCTTCACGTAACACCGTACTATTTCTTCAGTTTTGGAGCCGAAAATTTTTGGTCCCAGATACGGTTCAAATGATCCTTCGCTGACTCATAGGACCCCCAGAAACTAAGAGGACGTAGCGAAAAGAGCGTGGGATCAACAGGAGAGAAACGGCGAGCATAATTCTTCGTTTTTCGGCCTCAACTTGTGATGCGTTGATCGCAGCGTATTGAAACTGCGCCCAATTGATTTCACTCTCAAAATCACGTCGGAATAGTTCATGAAAGTATCTATTACAGTACTTGTCAGAATCGCGAAACTGTTTGCTAAAAATGCGACGGGGTCAGCTTCACTATTTCTTCAGTTTTGCAGACGAAAATTTTCGTTCTCACATTCGATTTGAATGACACTTTCCTGACTTATTGAACACCCAGGAACTCAGAAAACGCAGCGAAAAGAGCATGGGTCCAACAGTAGAGAAATGGCGAACAAAATTAATCTCCAATCTTCAATAGTAATGTCCATGACAATATTGGACAATCCGGAAATATCAGTTCGACACAAGTACAACAAATATAAAATAAAAATATAATACAAAAAGCAAAGTTGAACATGAGAAATTTAAGAATACTGCTTTAAATCAAAAACATCAAATTCATTCGAGTAACCTCAAAATAATCGAAGTAATCCAAACCATCAGCATCCATAAACGGAGATACACAGAAACAAGTCAAACAAACGCAGTTATAGAAATAAAATCACATAACCGTTACGGAGAGGAAAGCGTTGCAAAAGTTTCAAAAACGCAACCTAACCAAACCTAACCTAACATAACCTAACCTAACCTAACCTTTTTTTTTTTTTTTTTTTTTTTTTTTTTTTTTTTTTTTTTTTTTCAGCGGCGAAGGGGAAATCTTCAAAAGACATCCGGTTGTTCTTGGATGTCATCGGATAGTGCCTGATTTTTACCGGCTGAAACCCCTCCGCCGCTCATCACCCAGGACGAGGTGGAACCGCCTTCGCATTACTTCACCTCGTCCCTGTGGCCGGCCTGTTTTCCTGGCCTCTTATTCTCTCCGTGGCCAGCTCGCCAGCCGGCGCGGAGCATGCTCCTTGCCGGCCTGTCAAGGCTGCGCCTCCCTTCCATTCCTCGTACCTACTCGCTATTCATAATTATTTACTATTAATATACTTGACAATAATTAATAATATTTCATTTATATATAATTAATAATAATTACCATTATATATAATTACTATCTCTACTTTACGGTAATTACTTACTCACTACTTATGTAAGCAGTCACCCGCTTGCTACTCTTGCAGCGCGTGACCCACTGACGGCGCGGAATTTGCTGACGCAAGTTTTCCGCACCGGCCCGCCTGTACTTATGCCTAGCGTGTTAGTTATCCTACAGAGCAGTTGAGCTATTGTTATTTATTATTGCTCTGCCCGTTCTACAGTACGTACAGTACGTACACACAGTGCGCGACCTACTGCCGGCGCGGAATTTGCTGACGCAAGGGTTTCGCGCCGGCTTGCCTGCACTGTTGCGTCTGCCCGTACTACTTAGCGTACACACGGTACGCGGCCTACTGCCGGCGCGGAATTTGCTGACGCAAGAGTTCCGCGCCGGCTCGTGTACACCTGCTCTGTGGTTATAGCCCTGTCGCGTAAGTCAACCGTGTTGGTCGGGCTATACTAGCATGACTACCCAGGCCTACTAGTAATGTTAGTTACTATTTACAGTGTACACCTATTCTAGTGTTAGTATTATTTACTAATTAAATGTAATTAAATGTAATTTTTACATTGTCCTTACTACCTACTCGCGCCAGCCTGCCGAGTCTTGCTGCTCACCGGAGTTTGCTGACTCAGCAAGGTCGTCAGCCCGCGCTTGATTGTTTTTAGCTTTACACTCGTCGCCAGTCGACGCCGCTCAGGCCGTGACCCACTGCCGCCGGTATTTTGCTGGCGCTATAATTCCAGCGGCCTAGTCCTGTTTCACCGCACCGTTAATTGTCTGGTGTCCGGTGACCGCTTATCACTTAGGTTACTCTCTGTGTTCAGTCTGTAACCTTTATCACTTTGACACTTTGATTACACAGTATTAGTGTTCGCCTGTTCGTGGGCGGTGTCTTCGCGTACCTTGTCTTGTACACCCCCTCCGAGCGTCACTTTTCACTTCACTATTTCCGCACCGCACTAGCATGTTTTGCGCGGTGCGGATGTGGTGTCCCCTCTGCACTGTGACGCCGGTTTTTGCCGCCGCCACCGTCACCCTCCAGTCAGACTTGGTAGCCCCATTCTCCACGGTGGTGCGGAAGTGCGGGAACATACGCTTGTGTTCAGCCAGGCTGCCACACTGGCAGCTGGCGGTGAACACAGTTCCGTCCAGCACCACCGCGTCCCGCCAGGGGGGGTGCATTTTCAGCGGGCTGGTCGAGTTGACCAGCTGCTGGGTCCCCCCATATCGTCTCCTGAGGATGAGGATGGCCCGGTTATTACCTAGGTAATTCACGTCACCGTAGGTCATCCGGACCATCGCTCCCTCCTCTGTTGGCCTGGTTGCCGGAGGCCGGGGCTGCCCACTTCGGACCTGCTTGGCGGCATGTTCGTGAGCCAGCCTCTCAACCTTAGCCCATTCTGTCCTGATGGCCCCGTTCGCCGGGGAGATCTCACTGCCCACTTCGTGCAGGTAGCCGCTGCTGAGGAAGCATACCGAGTGTGCGTAAGGTAAATCGCACGCGCACCCGGCCGCCCCCCCCCCCCCCCCCAGCCTGTCCACCGGTCTAGCCTCCAGTCCCGCAGCAGGTCTACCGGGTTGCTGCCCTGTCTTCCTTCTCTCCCGCTCAGCTGCCTCCTTCTCCCGAAGGACCTCGGTGATATACTGGGCAGCGGCGTCCCACTTGGCCCGGGCCTGCAACATACTATCAACCACCTGCTGGATACCGTCTACCTGGCCAATCGTTTCCATCATGCAACTTCTGGGGGCCTCCCAGGCTGGGCATCGGAACCAGGTGTGCTCCAGGTCGTCGCGCTCGGCCGTGCAGTGGTGGCACCGTGCATCATCCTCCTTGCCTATTCTTTCCAGATACGACCCGAAGCAACAATGCCCCGTAAGCCCCTGGGTCAGGTGGTACCCCATTTGGCCGTGCCTCCTATCCACCCATGGCGCAAGCGTGGGGATGGCGATTCTGGTCCATTCCCCTTTGGGTTCGGTGCTCCAATCCTCCTGCCATTTCCCGAGGGTCCTCTCCCTTTCTTCTTGTCGCAGCCTGTTCCTTGCAGCTTTGCCCAAGTGCCCCTCTGTCTCCGCTGCTGCTATCCTTTTTCGCTCGACCGCCAATAGGTGGAGCGGGACCAGGTTAGCCAGCACCATCACCGCCGCCGTTGAAACTGTGCGGTATCCGGATACAACGCGCAGCGCGCAGCACCTGCCTACAGCGTCGAGCCTCGCCCTGTTCCTGGCGAAAACCATGGCGTCAGCCCACACCGGAGCCCCGTACAGCGCCACAGAGTACGCGACACTGGCCAGTAGTCTCCTCCGATTGTAGGCTGGTCCTCCGATGTTTGGCATCAGCCTGCCGATGGCGGTGGTCACCCTCATGGCCTTATCCGCTGCGAGACGAATGTGGTTCGCGAAGTTTAGCCTGGAGTCTATCGTGACTCCCAGGTACCTCGCGCTGGCCGCTGGCTTAACCTTGTGAGCCTTCACCGTAATTGGGCTCACCCTCAGCGTATGTCGCCGAGTTAGGACCACAATCTCGGTTTTCTTCTCCGCGAGGTCCAGGCCTCTACTAGAGAGCCACCCCCAGGCTCTGGCTATTGCCTCATTTGTTGTGGCTTCTAGTAGTTCCGGCGTTCTTGCCGTTACCACCAGGGCCACGTCGTCCGCAAAGCCCACTGTCTTGACTCCGTCCGGCATTTCCATGCGAAGCAGGTCATCGTACGCGATGTTCCACAGCAGGGGGCCGAGTACCGACCCCTGTGGAACTCCGGCTGTCAGTTGGCGCGTTCCCTCACCCTCTCTAGTGCGGTACAGAAGCAGCCTGTTCTCCAGGAAGCTCCCGACCATTCCCAGGAGGTATGTTGAAATGTTCTGTCTTCCTTCTATGGCCTCCAAGATGACGTTGTGGCCCACTGCGTTGAAGGCGTTTTTGACGTCCAAAAACGCCACCAAGCAGGGGGTGGCGAATCTTCCTTTTCGCTCACAAGCCCTTCTAGCCACGCCAATAACCTCGTCGATCGCACGCAGTGTTGACCTGCCCCGGCGGAAGCCGAACTGGTTGTCGGCTAACCCTCCTGATGCCTCAAGAGCTGCCTTGAGCCTGGCGTGGATTAGCCTCTCTAGCAGCTTGCCTGTTGTGTCAATCAAGCTGATGGGCCGGTACTTCCTTGCCTCACCCTCAACTGGCTGCCCTTTCGGCAGCAGCACCAGCCTTTGCCTCTCCCACCTGCTGTGGAACGACCCATCAACGAGGCATTCGTTGTAAGCCCTCAGGAACGCGTCAGGATACGCCTCCACCGCCACCGACAGCGCTTCGTTGGGGATGCCGTCTGGTCCGGGCGCCTTACCCCGGCCCAGTCTTCTTGCGGCCTCGTGGAGCTCAGCCTCGGTAAACAATTCAGGCCTCGGCATCCCCCCCACCTTGCCTGGCCCGGACGGTGCCCTTGCGGATCCCGGGAACAGCTCGTCCAGCACCCTCTCCACGGTTTCCGGGTCGTCCGGCTGCCTAAGGCCGCCAAGTTTTTTTGCGACGAGCTTATACGGCAGCCCCCACGGGTCCCCATCGACGGTCTGAAGTAGCTCCTCCCAGTATCGAGCTTTGGCGGCCTTGATTTCAGTCCTCAGGGCCTTCTTGGCTAGCCGGTACGCTGCTACCTGGTCGTTCTGCGTGTCACCACCCCTAGCCCTGGCTCTCTGCGCCAGCCGCCTGGCCCTGACGCAGTCCCGCCTGAGCGCTGCGATCCTCGCGTTCCACCAATATGCGGCGGTCCTGCCTCGAGGGGGTCTTCTCCTCGGCATTCCCGCATCGCACGCCTTGGTCAAGGTGTTCATGAGCCTGTCGACTTCCGAGTCAGCTGGGTCGTCTGCCTGCTCCTCCTTTTCCTTACGGAGGCAGGTCATCATGGCCTCCTTGTCTAGTCTATGGACGGTCCATCCGTTGTCGAGCCGCTTCCCTAGTGGTTTACCAGGCTTGGCAGGCAGCCATCTCATAGCGATGCAGCGGTGGTCACTGAGGGTTTCGTCCTCCAGGACCCTCCACCCCTGCAACTCAGCCGCTACCTCTGGGCTACCTGCCGTGATGTCTATGACTGAGCTGGAGTTAGTACTCACCCTCTGCCATGTCGGTGCGCCGCCTTCGTTGACGGGGTGGAGATCAAGCCTTGCCAGGAGTTCCACTACTGCCTGGCCCCTCGCGTCCAGCTTCGAGGACCCCCAGCTCGGGGACTTCGCGTTGAAGTCCCCAGCCACGATGATCCTACCTCTCGCTGTCCTGATGCTGGCCTCCAGGCTATCCAGCTGGGCCTCGAACTCGATGGGCGCGACGTTGGGCGAGAAATAGCAGCTAAAGATGGTCAAGCCACTTGTTCTCGCCCAGACGAACCCCTCCCCTCTGCCCTCCAGCGTGAGGTTGCCCGGGAGGTCGTTCGTCGCCGCTATTGCCGCGTCCCCCCGCCGATCCACCAGCCAGTTCCCCTGCTTTCCCGCGCCGCTGGGTTCCGAGACAATGAGTATCCCGGCCCTATGAGCAGCAGCGGTCTGGGTCAGCAGGTCCTGGGCCGTACGGCTCCGGTTAAGGTTTACCTGGAGTATCACTACTCCAGGTTCGCCCCCGGGTCCCGTGGTGGCATGCCCCCTCACTCCTGGCATGTTGCGGTGAGGAACTCGAGCCTCCTCCCGAAAGATACACCATGCGTGGTGGGGGAGAGCATTACTGCCGTAACCCCCGCCGTGCCCGTCTCCCGCGTGGCTGGTGCGCTGTTGTTCACCCTTCTAGTGGCCCTCCCTCCCTGCCGGAGTTTGGCTTTCTGCAGTTCCTCCTTGAACGAACTGCAGCGGCCGCTCCCCGAGAAGTGGTCACCTCTTAGGCCCCGGTTCTGGCAGGTCAGGCACCTCGGGCTAGACCCCTGGCACTCCTTCTCCCTGTGGCCCTCCGTGCCGCACTTCCTGCAGGCCTTGGAGTTGTCGGGCCCGAGGCACTGCGCCGCGTGGTGCCCGTACCCCTGGCACCGGTGGCACCGATCTACCACGACCCTCTCGCGAATCCGGCAGACGGTCCACCCTATCTTGATCTTGGCTAGGGCCACCAGTTTCCGGGCAGTCCGCTCTGGCATTTTGCACAGCGCGGTCTGTGTTCCCCGGAAGCCCGGCCTCAGCCTTATCAATTCCACCAAAGGGGCCTTCAGGGCTTCTGACAGGGCCGCCCTTACCTCCCCCTCCGTGGTTACCTCGTCCAGGTCTCTGACCTCGACGACCATGGACGGCTCCAGGGTCGAGACCTTCGCCTCTCCCCCCAGAACCCCCTTAACCGCCTCGCTCAGGGCCCGGGCACCACTACCGCCTTTCACTTCTAGGAGGACGTCACCCCCCCTAGTCTTTTTAACCGCCGTGATGTTGGCACCGGTCTCATCCGGGTTCACGCCCCCCTTGATTTTCTTCAGCACGTCGGCGTAGTTGGTGCCGCTAGCTACCTTGACTAATACCGCATCGGGGCGGACCGGCTACCTCTTAGCCTCACCCTTCGGTTGGCCACTTGGCTGGGCCACCGCTGGCGTCTTCGAGGATAGCTGGGGGGCAGTGGTGGCGGGTTTGGCCGGCCTCTTGGGGCGGCCTCTCCTCACCACCTCGCTCCAGGCTTCCTTGCTCCCCTCCACTTTCTCCTCGGGGCGCGGCCGTTTTTCCGCTGCCCCAGCGGATGGAGAAATCTTCTTTCTCTTTGACGTCGCGTTCTGGGCAGTCGCCCGCTGTTGTTGCTGCGACAATTGCCGAGGATCTCTTTCGGTCTGGGTGGCCTTGTCCTCTGCCACGCGTGGAGCCGTGGCCGCCGCCAGCTCCTCCTCCATTTTCCTCCAGGCTCTTTCGACCTGGCGGACGACGATAGCTGCCTTGGCAGTGTCTTCTTCCAGCGCCACGTTGGTGTTTTTATGCGCGAGGGCGAAGTCCTTCATGCCCTCAAGGAGGACAATCAGGGACTTCAGGCAGTCCCTCCCGCTCACCTCAGCGGCGCCGCTGGTGGCGCTGGGGCAACTCATCGTCCTTGCCCCAACTTTGGACTTGACCTTGGGGATCGCTCCCTTCGGTCCAGACACGTCGGCCTTCGCCTCCTTCCTCGGTGCCTCTAGGTCGACGAGGACTAGCGGCGTCTGTATTGGCGCTGGCTCCCTCGCCTGATTCTCCACCCAGTTGGTCCGCTTGGGCGGTGGTGGTGACCTACGGAGGCTGGTCCTTCTCGCGAAGGGGTCAACCTCGAACACCTCGAACTCCATCTCTTCGTTGGTTTTCCTTGTGTTTGTTTTGTTGAAGTTATCCATATTAGTGAAGATTGTGTCTTACGACGGTTCGGCCATCATGGCAGCTGCACCGCGGTGCAGCATCTATCCCCGCCGGAAAGAACCCTAACCCCATACTCGCACGGAAGCTGCTTTTAGCTTGTCGGGTGGTCAGCCCTATCCATGCGATCCCCCCCTCCCCCCTTACCTCTTTAGGGTCTGCCGTCCGGGGGATTCCCCTGTCAGTCAATCCGAGACAGGGTAGGCCCCCATTCGGGTAAGACCTTGCCGGAAATACCCTACCAGCTTCGGGTATGAGGAAATACTGACCAGGTAATCCTCCATACATGCGCCCGAAACCCAAGATTCAACCCTCCGATTGGCTCCAGCCAGCTGCAAATAGCGGTTTTCCCACTTTAAACCCGCGGATTCCTAGAAACCCGCAGGAAAGGTACAGACATTTTTTGCAGCCATGGTCGGCGGATTACTAGTCCGGCCTTGGCTAGTCTCGGAGGAATATCCTCAGAGGTCTCGACCACATCCCATTCATTCGCTTCCCATTCATTCCTCGCCATTCCCTCACCCGACCTCGAGAGGCTGGGCCGGTTGTGCTTGGTGGTAGTCGCTCATCTAGTCTCGCCTTTGCCCAGGGACTTTGGGGCCCTGGTCATTGGGTCCTCTAGATTCATTGCGACCGCCAAGCCCCCACACCACGACAAGGTGACAACCGACGTAGGGGAACCTAACCTAACCTAACCTAACCTAACCTTTTTTTTTTTTTTTTTTTTTTTTTTTTTTAGCGGCGAAGGGGAAATCTTCGAAAGACATCCGGTTGTTCTTGGATGTCGTCGGATAGTGCCGGATTTTTACCGGCTAAAACCCCTCCGCCGCTCATCACCCAGGACGAGGCGGAACCGCTTTCGCATTACTTCACCTCGTCCCTGTGGCCGGCCTGTTCTCCTGGCCTCTCCCTTTCTTTCGCGACTCGGCATCGCCTTCTTGGTCTGCTTGTCGCTCCACGTGTCACTGCCTGATAGTTTTTGTTGGCAAACCTTTCACTTATTCTAGAAAACTACACACTAACGCACCATCTGGTGTCCTTATGCTAGTTATGATCACTGCTGTCTTACCAGCTGTTAAACAGTCAGGTCGCTAATTCCTATCAATCTAATTCACTTACACTAATTCATCTGTTCGTGGGGGGGTGTCTTCGCGCACCTTGTCTTGTACACCCCCTCCATCCGTCAGCTTTCACCTCACTGTTTCCGCACCGCACTAGCATGCTTTGCGCGGTGCGGATGTGGTTTCCTCTTTTCACGGCTACGTCGGTTTTTGCAGCTTCCACCGTCACCCTCCAGTTTGACTTGGTGACCCCATTCTCCACGGTGGTGCGGTAGTGCGGGAACATGCTCTTGTGTTCAGCCAGGCTGCCACACTGGCAGCTGGCGGTGAACACTGTTCCGTCCAGCACCACCGCGTCACGCCAGGGGGGGTGCATTTTCAGCGGGCTGGTCGAGTTGACCAGCCGCTGGGTCCCCCCATATCGCCTTTTGAGGTAGAGGATGGCCCGGTTGTTACCCAGGTAATTTACATCACCGTAGGTCATCCGGACCATCGCTCCCACCCTTGTTAGCGTCTTCGCTGGAGATCGGGGCTCCCCGCGTCGGGTCAATTTGTCCGCGTGTTCGGCCGCCAGGTCCTCCACCCTTGTCCAGGTGGCGTTGATGCCGCCTCCCGCTAGGTGCCCGGTGTCCTGGGCCCTCTGGTCCTGTAGCAAACCGCCGCTACGGAAACACACCGAGTGCGCATATGGTATGTCACACGCGCACTCGGTCGCTCCCCCCCTCAGCCTGCCTACCGGCCTGATTGCAGGCCTTTGGGTTGTTCGGTCGGGCAGTTCTCGTGGCTGCTGCCCCTGTCTCTCCCTCCCCTCTTTTTCTTTGTTGCGCAGAACTCCGCTGATGTATTTCTCCGCTGCTTCCCACTTTCTTGGGGCCTCCAGCATCACCTTGACGAGGTCGGCGATGCCATCGACCTCCCCGGTAACACTCCTCATTCTGTCCCTTCGACCCCTCCATGCCGGGCAGCGGAACCAGGTGTGGTCCACGTCATCTTTGGGGCTATCACAGTGATGGCACCTTGCCGTCGCCTCCCTACCTATACGGTAAAGGTACTCACCGAAACAGCCGTGCCCGGTGAGCCCCTGGGTGAGGTGGAAGCTCAGTTGGCCGAACCTCCGCTCCACCCAGGGCACGACGGATGGTATGGCCTCCCTGGTCCAAGTCCCTTTCTCTCCGCTAGTCCACTCCTCGTCCCATCTCCGGATGGTCATCTCTCTCTCTTCTCGTCGCAACCTGGCCTTTGCTGCCTTGCTGTGGAGGCCTCTCCCCGTCTCTGCGGTGGCGATTCGCCTGCGCTCTTCCGCCATAAGGTGTAGTGGGATCAACCCCGCCAACACCATGACCGCTGCTGTAGATGCGGTGCGGTACGCTGAGGTCACTCTCAGTGCGCAGACTCTTCCCACCGCGTCGACTCTGTTCCTATTTCTGGCCACTTTCAAGGCTTCGGCCCAGACAGGAGCCCCGTACAGCATTACTGAGTACGCGACTCCCGCCAAGAGCCTCCGCCTGGCGTAGCCCGGGCCGCCGGTGTTTGGCATGAGTCTGCCAAGAGCTGTCGCCGTCCTCATGGCCTTGTCCGCGGCTGTCGCCACGTGCTCCGCGAAGTTCAACTTCGCGTCGACTGTCACGCCCAAATACTTAACGCTCTTCGCGGGCCTCACCTGGTGCCCCTTGACCATTATGGGGTTGACTCTGAGCTTATGCCTCCTAGTCAGGACCACCACTTCTGTCTTTTTTTCGGCCAGCTCCAGCCCTTTCTCGTGCAGCCAGTCCCACACTCGGTTGATGGCCTCGCCTGCCGTTACCTCAAGCAGCTCCGCCGTCCTCGCCGTCACCAGGAGCGCGATGTCGTCCGCAAACCCGATGGTGCTCACCCCCTCTGGCATCTCCATTCGGAGCAGGTCATCGTAGGCTAGGTTCCACAGGAGCGGTCCAAGGACCGATCCCTGTGGGACCCCCGCCGTTACCAGGCGTGTTTTCACCCCCTCACTGGTGCGGTACATGAGCCGCCTGTTTTCCAGGTAGCTCGCGACCATGCCCAGGAGGTACTTCGGCATGCTGGTTTTCCTCTCCATTGCCTCGAGTATTGCGCTATGCCCCACCGCATTGAAGGCGTTTTTGACGTCCAAAAGCGCCAGCAAGCAGGGGGTAGCGTGTCGCCCTCTCCTCGCATTCGCCTCTCTGGCGATGCTCACCACGTCTTGTATGGCCTGTATCGTAGACCTGCCCCTTCTGAACCCGTACTGTCGGCAGGCTAGTCCGCCCGCTTCTTCTACGGCTTCCGCCAGTCTCGCGTGCACCATTCTCTCCAATAGTTTCCCCGTGGTGTCTATAAGGCTAATGGGCCTGTACTTCTGGGTTCCTCCCTCCTCCGGGGCTCCCTTCGGCAGCAGGACGAGTCTCTGGCGTTTCCAGTCGTCGTGGAAGCGGCCCGTCCGGAGGCATTCGTTGAAGGCTTTCAGGAACGCCTCCGGGTCGCTTTCCACCGCCACTGCCAGAGCCTCGTTTGGAACTCCATCTGGTCCTGGGGCCTTTCCACCAGCTAGTTTCTTAGCTGCTTCCTTGAGCTCCGCCTCCGTGAAGGGGGCCGGCGGCTCGGTCTCTCCTGCTTCTCTTGGTGCTAGGATGGTCCTATGCACGGGGAAAAGCTCGTTCAGGACTCTTTCGATCACCTCGGGGTCGTCCGGTTGCTTCGTACCTCCGAGCTTCTTCGTGATCAATTTGTAGGGAAGCCCCCACGGGTCCTCCTCTATCGTGCGGAGCAATTCTTCCCAGCACCTTTCCTTGCTTGCCTTGATCTCCGCCCGCAGCCTTTTTTTGGCTGCTTGGTAGATCCCAAGGCTTGCGTCCGTTCCCTGACCCCTTGCTCTCTCACGCTGTACCTTCCTCCTGCTCCGGAGGCAGTCCCTGCGCAATTGCGCAATCTCCTCGGACCACCAGTGCAACGCTGTTCTGCCTCTGGGTGGTTTCGTCTTGGGCATCGCCGCGTCGCATGCTGTGGTGATCCTTCTCATCAACCCGGCTGCGTCGGTGTCCTCTGGAGTCCCCCTCGTGCCGCTTTTGCGGAAGGAGCTTGTCATGGCCTCTTTGTTTAGTTTCCTGACCATCCACCCCCCGTCAGGCCACTTCCCCTTTCGTTCGACTCTCCTCCCTGGTACCCAGTCCATACAGAGGTAGCGGTGGTCACTGAGGGTTTCGTCCTCCAGGACCCGCCACCCCTTAACTTCGGCTACTACCTCCGGGCTCCCCGTCGTGATGTCGATTACTGACCTTGACCCCGTGCTCTCCCGGTACCAGGTTGGCTCAGTACCAACGTTGATCGGGAGGAGGTCCAGCCTTGCCAGGAATTCGGTGACGGCTTGGCCCCTCGCGTCCAGCTTCGAGGACCCCCAGCTCGGGGACTTCGCGTTGAAGTCCCCAGCCACGATGATCTTGCCTCTCGCTGTCCGGATGCTGGCCTCCAGGCTATGCAGCTGGGCCTCAAAGTCGGTGGGCGCGACGTTGGGCGAGAAATAGCAGCTGTAGATGGTTAAGCCGCTCGTTCTCGCCCAGACGAACCCCTCCCCTCTTCCCTCCAGCGTGAGGGTGCCATGGAGGTTGTTCGTCGCTAGTATCGCCGCGTCCCCCCTCCGGTCCACCATCCAGTTCCCCTGCCTTCCCGCGCCGCTGGGCTCCGAGACTATCAGTATCCCGGCACCGTGCGCAGCGGCGGTCTGGGTCAGCAGGTCCTGGGCCGCATGGCTCCGGTTCAGGTTTACCTGGAGTATCACTACCCCAGGCTTGTCCCCGGGTTTCGTGCTGGTGTTCCCCTTCACTCCTGGCATGTTGGAGCGCTAAAATCGAGCCTCCGCCCGAACGAAACTCCCAGTGTGGTGGGGGAGAGCATCACAGCCTCCACACTATCCCTCTTCGCTGCTACGGTGCTGGCGACCCCCGCGATGCTTCGCCTGCCATGCCGAAGTTTGGCCTTGTTCAGCTCGTCCCTAAAGACCGAGCATCTTCCACTACCGGAGAAGTGGTCTGCCCTTGCCCCATTACTGGCGCATAGAATGCACCTAGGGGCCGTCTTCGGACACTCCTTCTCCTTGTGGCCAGCCTCCCCGCACTTTCTGCAAGCCTGGGAATTGTCCTTTCCCAGGCACTGTGCCGCGTGGTGCCCGTACCCTTGGCACCTGTGGCACCTATCCACCGAGATCCTCTCGCGGATCCGGCAGGCGGTCCATCCTATCTTTACCCTGCCCAGGGCCAGGAGCTTTCGGGCGGTTCTCTCCGGGACCTTTGTGAGGGCTACCTGCGTGCCCCGGAAGCCGGCCCTCATCCTGATTACGCCCTCCAGCGGCGTCTTCAGGACGGTGCTGAGGGCCAGTCTCACCTCTTCCGCAGACGTGACCTCGTCCAGATCCCTGATTTCAATGCTCATGGATGGTTCCAGGGTAGACACCTTGGTCTGGTCCCCTAGTACCCCTATCACCGCCGCCTTGAGGGCTTGCGCGCCATTGGGACCCTTCAGCTCCAATAGCATGTCGCCCTCCCTGGTCCTCCTGACGGCTGATATGTGGACCCCCATCTTTTCCGGGTCCACCTGGCTCTTGACCCTCCTCAGGGCCTCCGCGTAGTTGGCCCCGCCCGCCGTCTTGATGAGGACCGCGTCTGGTCGGACCGGCTTCCTGGGCCTCCGCTTCCCCTCTTTCGCGGGGGCCTCGGCTGCCAGCTTCGCTGGCGCTGCTGGTGGTGCTGTGGCGGCAGCCACTTTGGGGCGGCCCCGCCTCACCACCAGGTTCCAGCCCTCTTGCTGCCCCTTTTCCTCTGGGCACAGCCGTTTCTCCGCTGTTCCCGCAGAGGGAGAGATCTCCTTTCTTTTGGAGGTCTTCCCCTCCGCTCCCGCCGGCTTCGGCATTGTTGTCTCGGTCTTCTCGTGTTGCGGTTGGCCCCGCACGGTCTGGGTAGCCTTGTTCACGGACGTCCGTGATCCCTTGTCCCCGGCCAACTCCCCCTCCATTTTGGCCCAGGCTCGCTCCACCTGCCTTACGACGATGGCCGCCTTCGTCACATCCTCTTTGAGGGCGACATGAGTGTTTTTATGTGCCGAAGTGAAGGCCTTCATGCCCTCAATGAGGGCAACCAGGGTCTTCAATTGCTCCCTTCCGCTAGCCTCCTGCAGGTTTCGCGTCGCGTCGGGGCAGCTCATCGTCCTTGCCGCCCTCTTCACGGCTCTCGGGATTGCGCCATTGAACGCGGTCTCGTCCACCTGCATGTCCCCCTTCCTCGCCTCCACGTCGATGAGGACAAGTGGCGTCTGAACAGGCGCCGGCTTCCTCATCTCGACCACCATGCTGGTGACCCGCTTGGGCGGTGGTGTCCGGTGGATGCTGGTCCTTCTCGCGAAGGGGTCCACCTCGAATACCTCGCACTCCGTTTCGTTTTGTTTTCCCTGTTTGTTTGTTTTTAAGTTATCCATATTTATTTTGATTTAGTCTTACGACGGTTCGGCCATCATGGCAGCTGCACCGCGGTGCAGCATCTATCCCCGCCGGAAAGAACCCTAACCCCATACTCGCACGGAAGCTGCTTTCAGCTTATCGGGTGGTCAGCCCTATCCATGCGATCCCCCCCTCCCCCCTTACCTCTTTAGGGTCTTCCGTCCGGGGGATTCCCCTGTCAGTCAATCCGAGACAGGGTAGGCCCCCATTCGGGTAAGACCTTGCCGGAAATACCCTACCAGCTTCGGGTATGAGGAAATACTGACCAGGTAATCCTCCATACATGCGCCCGAAACCCAAGATTCAACCCTCCGATTGGCTCCAGCCAGCTGCAAATAGCGGTTTTCCCACTTCAAACCTGCGGATTCCTAGAAGCCCGCAGGAAAGGTACAGACATTTTTTGCAGCCCTGGTCGGCGGATTACTAGTCCGGCCTTGGCTAGTCTCGGAGGAATATCCTCAGAGGTCTCGACCACATCCCATTCATTCGCTTCCCATTCATTCCTCGCCATTCCCTCACCCAACCTCGAGAGGCTGGGCCGGTTGTGCTTGGTGGTAGTCGCTCATCTAGTCTCGCCTTTGCCCAGGGACTTTGGGGCCCTGGTCATTAGGTCCTCTAGATTCATTGCGACCGCCAAGCCCCCACACCACGACAAGGTGACAACCGACGTAGGGGAACCTAACCTAACCTAACCTAACCTAACCTAACCCAACCTTTTTTTTTTTTTGCCGAAGATCTACCGCCGAGTTGGAGTTCCTCAGCTCGGGGGCAAGGAACCGCCTTTCGGCATTGCATCTTACACCCGATCCAGTCGGCGCGGTGTGGCACCGTAGCGTGCCCCCCTGAGGAGGCCAGCCCGGGTGCCCTCATCTCGCCCACCGGGGGTAGCCAGCTGGGGACAAAGTTAGGCTCAGTTAGGCCCGTCTACTTTTCTCAACCGGGCTTCGGACCGGCTATGGCAGTCTCCCCTGGTCGCGAGCCCCTCCCCGTGGGGACGCGGGGCAGCCCCCTTCCAAGGGATGTTAGGCTCTCATGATTCTTATTTGACTTCTGTGTGGGTGAAGGTCCCACTATTTGAGCACCCTCTTATCTTGACTCTCTACGGTTTTGAGATAGGAAACCGTCTTACTTCCATGTACCAGGATAAATAAATAGAATAAATGGAAGAAGTAGATTAGATAGAATGAATAGAATAAATAAAATAGAGTATTATGGATAGTCAGTATGTGAAAAGTAAAATAGGTAAATTAGTACATAGTTTGAAATAGACATGGAAGGACGTTACGATGTTTAAAAAACTTGTCAATAGACAAGGTGTAAATGCAGATAAATAAATAGATAAATAGAGTAAAAGGATAGTCAGTGTGTAAAAAGTAAAATAGGTAAATTAGTATATAGTTTAAAATAGACATGGAAGGACGTTACGATGTTTAAAACTTGTCAATAGACAAGGTGTAGATGTAGATAGATAAATAGATAAATAGAGTAGAAGGATAGTCAGTGAGTAAAAAGTAAAGTAGGTGAATTAGTATATAGTTTAAAATAGACATGGAAGGACGTTACGATGTTTAAAACTTGTCAATAGACAAGGTGTAAATGTAGATAAGTAAATAGATAAATAGAGTAAAAGGATAGTCAGTGTGTAAAAAGTAAAATAGGTAAATTAGTATATAGTTTAAAATAGACATGGAAGGACGTTACGATGTTTAAGACTTGTCAGTAGACAAGGTGTAGATGTAGATAAATAAATAGATAAATAGAGTAGACGAATAGTCAGTGTGTAAAAAGTAAAATAGATAAATTAGTATATAGTTTAAAATAATACATGAATTAAGTGTGTATAGTCAGAATAGATAGATAGAATAAATAGAATAAATAAATAGAGTAAATAGATAGATAAATAGTCAGTATGTAAAATAGGTGGGAAAGGTGTATTGGTGTACAAATCAGTGTTCGGTTTAAAATAGGGATGGAAGTAAGTGACGATGATAACACGCGTCAGTAACTACGATGCCTGATATAAGTGAGTATGAATCTTAAGACTTACAGGATGGTCTTCTTTTGTCAGAAGCCGTTGTTTCTGTCGTCCTTATCTTTCGTTGAAATAATTTCATAGACTATTGCCGCAATCTCCTTCCACCTTTCCTCGCTGGAGAGCAACTCCTCGACGATGTTGTCCGGGCTTAGTGGTTCCCCAGTCCTCCTCTTCCAGGATTGACCTCTCACTGGGTTCCATTTTTGGCACCTAAATATCGTGTGCTCGACGCTGTCTGAGGTCGCAGTACAGTAGCCGCATCCTGCCGCTGTCCGTTTCCGGAATCTGTGCAGGTATTCGTTAAACGTCCCATGTCCGGTGAGCATCTGCGTTAGATGGTAGTTTATTTCCCCATGCGTCCTGTCCAACCATTTATTCGGGTCTTTGATAAGTCTCCTGGCCCAGTTACTAGTGTTGCGGTGGTCCCTCCACCTGGTGCACCACTCCTGTCTCGCCCAGGACGAGGCCTCCTCCGCCTCTCTTCTCCTCGCCTCTTTTCTCTGCTTCGGGGTTTGGTTGGTTTCTATCTCCCGTCTTGCTCCTCCCTTGGTCCACTGCCGCCTCCATTTCTGCGCCGTTATCTCCAGAGGTTGTATACCTGCGATGACGGTAAGAGCCTCATTGGGTGCTGTTCGGTACGCCGACGCAACCCTCAGTGCACATGCCCTTTGGACTACCCTGAGCTTCCTGGCTCGCGTCTCCTTTCTGGCCTCGTCGCCCCAGATTTGAGCCCCGTACATTATAATGGACTCGCCGACACGTGCGAGTAGCTTTCGTCTCGCCTGTTTCGGTCCCCCGATATTGGGCATAAGCCTCCCGATACTGTTCATCATTCTTATGGCTTCGGCCGACGCCATGTCCAGGTGCTCCGAGTAATTTAGTTTCCGGTCTAGGATGATACCTAGGTATTTCATGCTCTTAGCAGCATGGATCTCCTTTCCTCTGATTTGTACTGTTTCTGGTGGTGGAGCTCTTTTCTTCGTGAAGAAGACCACCTCCGTTTTTTCAACCGCTATCTGAAGTCCTAGCGTCTCGATCTGTTCAATGACCTCGGCTGCTGCGCGGGAAGCCCTCTCTGCGGTCTCCTTTCCTGTCCGTCCCTCTACCAGGATCAAGGTATCGTCCGCATAACAGGTGATCTCCATTTCTGTTTTATATGTTTTTGATAGCACTTTATTGTATGCCAAGTTCCAGAGGGTTGGCCCCAGTATCGAGCCTTGGGGGATGCCTCTTGTCAATTGCGCCTTGACGCTCTTCCCCCCAGCCCTAATCTGGATGTGTCTATCATGTAAGTACGATCTGAGGATCCCTGTTACGTCATTCGGGAGCTCAGCCGTTGCCGCTGCCTCCATTATCTCCGGCCAGGGGATGGACCCAAACGCATTTTTAATGTCTATGCATACCCCAGCTACCCAGCCTTTCCTCTCAGTTTTTTATTTGATGGCCGTCGTCACCCGGTCCACTGCGTCGATCGTCGAGAGGCCTTCGCGGAAGCCGTATTGATTCCTGCTGAGGAAGCCTCTATTTTTCAGGTGGTCTTTAATTTTGTCGTCCACCACTCTCTCCAGCGTTTTGCCCAGGACACTCAGGAGGCTGATCGGCCTGTATCCCTGCTTTTTCTTTGCTCCTTCTTCGCCGTCGGTTTTGCTCGTACCCTTCGGTATAAGGATCAGCTCAGCTTTTTTCCAGATCCTCGGAAAGTATCTTCGCTCGAGACACCTGTTTATCGTTTCACCCAGGGGAGCCGGGTTCACCCTGTAAATCTTTTTTACCACCTCGGGGTAGATGCCATCGGGTCCTGGCGCCTTACCCGTCTTGGTTCTTCTTACTGCCCTGTCTATTTCGGCATACCCCAGAGGTCCACCGTCGGCTGTGACTGGTTCTCGCTGGCCTTCGTATCGTCCTTCGTCCTCGCCGCTCGGCGCCAGAGTCGGTCCCGCTGGGAACAGCGTGGCGTATACCTCCATCGCTTCCTCCATACTCGAAGGTCCCGCGTTGGCGTTGCTCAATTTTCCCGTAACGATTTTATAGGGCTTCCCCCATACGTCGTCGTCGATGGTTCGTATGAGGTCATCCCAAGCTCTGCCTTTGCTCGCTCTTATGAGCTTGCGGAGTGCCCGTCTCTCCTCCCTGAGCTTGTCCTCCTGATCTTCGGGGACCTGTTCCCCCATACGTGCCCTTCTCTTTCGTTCCCTTTGCAGGGACCTTCTTGTTCTTATACATCTTTGCCTGCCTGCCGCGATCTCCTCGTTCCACCAATAGACGGTCTTCCTTCCGCCGCCGTGACGCCGCCTTGGCATGACCCTGTCACATAATCCTTGTATGGACCTTGTAAGCTCCTCCGCCATGTCCTCGGGGTCTCCCTTGCGTGGCGTTTTCACCTCGTTCGCACACCGCTTCAGCTTGGCCTCATTGAGTTTTCTGAGGATCCATTTACGGGTGCCATCCTCCCGTGTTGCTGGCCTTTGCCCTGTCACTTCCTCCTTGCCCTGAAATCTGAAGCGTATTGCCCTGTGATCGCTAAGGGTTTCTACCTCTAGGACCGTCCAACCTGATGTTCGGCTTGCTATGTCCGGAGTTGCTATAGTGACGTCTAACACTGCGGACCATCCCCTTCGCTCGAAGGTATGCTCTCCGTTCACGTTCAGACACACCATGTCCAGCGCATCTATTAGCTCTTCGATCCTCCTGCCTCGCCGGTCGGTCCTGTCAGTCCATACCCGTGATTTGGAGTTCAGGTCTCCAGCCAGGATGACCCCACGTCTCTTTCTATTGGTCGGACCCTCGTGAAGTATGGCTCGCAGTGTGTCTTCTATTTCGGCCACCTGTCTCCCGTAATCCCTCCATTTTTCGTTTGGTGCGAGGTAACAGCTTACAATCACTATTCCGTCTACTTCGACAACCACATATGCCCTGCCCGCCACCAGCTTTTTTGCGGACAGGTTTTTATTTATAATAACGACGCTGGCTTTCCCGTCGTTACTACAGTACCACCTGCCCAAACCTCTGCCTGTTTTAGCAGGTTCGCTAATTATGACTAAGTCTGTCCGCTGGTCTGTGGTAGTCTGAGCCAGTAGATCGGCCGCAGCCCTCGAGTTGTTCAGGTTGATTTGTAGGCAGTTAAGACTCACCGCCATTTTCTGTTCCGGGTTGTTGTTGTTGCAGCCCGGTGCCGGTTGGGGACACCTCGTTCCTGGTACTGTTCGATACTGGGGTGGTCCCCTGCTTTACCAGACTGTCAAACTCCGCGACCTCTTGGCACGTCCCCCGCGGGGAAATTCCCGGTGGGATCCTATCGCGCTCTGTCCCTTTTGCCAGGTTTCCGCGCTGTCCCTGCCCTCCAGGGCCACGGCACACCTCCTCCTTGTGCCCGTGTCTATTGCAGTTACGGCATCGTACCCCTTGCGGGCCTACAATGATTCTGGCCATGGTCCAACCTATTCTCATGTTGGCTCTCCCATTCAAGGCCTGTAGGGTGCGCCGACTGATTTTCACGATGGCAGCTTCCTCGTTCCACGGGTAGGTGATAATCCGTATGACTTCTGTCTGGTCGCTGTCGTCCTTTTCCGTGGGTATCTCATTGATGAGTGCAGTACGGATGTCTTCCGCCTGCACAAGTGCGTCTAGCCCGCGAATCTTAATTATCACCCTGTCGCCCAGTATCTTGACGTCGGCCCCCTCCCCTAGCTTTGTAGCCACCAGGTCCGCCATTTTCTTGGCCGTTGGCATCTCCTCGCATACCATCAGGAGGGACCCGTTCCTACTCCTTCTAATGCTCCGCAGGCCCCCGCCTTCCGGTGGTGGAACACTCCTTTTGATCCTCTCCAGGGTTCTTTCGTACGCCTCCCCCTCGACCCTGACCATTACCGCGAATCCCCTTTGCTGACCCTTCTTGTTTCCTCCTTGCTCGGGGATTTGCCCTACCGCTTGTGTTTTGGGTTTCTCCCGTCCTCCGTTGGCCGTCGCAGCAGCGGTGGCCACGGGTGTGGTATGCGACGACGGGGTCCTCGTCTGTACCTTAGCCTTGGCCGCCTCTGCGTAGCTGAAGGCTCCTTGTCTAGGGTGGTCGACGGTCTTGGCCCTGTTAGCCGGTGCGGCCCTTTCCTCCTGTATCGCCGTTTGGACCCCGCACGATCTGAAGGTGCGCGTTCCCCGCCGGATTCTTTCTTCCGCGCTTATTTGCTTCCCTGTTCTCTCTCCTGTTGTGGTCGCTGTCGGGGGAGTGGCAGCCTTTGACCCCTTGCTCTCAGCGGGTCGCCGTTCGCACTCTTTCTCTAGGTGCCCTGGTTGTTTGCACCTGAAGCACACCTTGTCTGCCACCTTACACGACCCTGCCGTGTGCCCGACCGTCCCGCACCTGAAGCACCTCTTATCCTCTTTATATTCTCTCGTGCTGGCTCTTGTCCAGCCGATTCTCACATGCCGCAGCCTGATCAGAGCGTCAATTGTTTTCCCCGGGGCTCTGATACACGCCGTGAGGGTGCCCCGTGGTGTACTCTTTAGGAAGACTACTTCTGTTTGGCCTTCTGTTGCTATATCCACCGCCTGAGTGATCTCTGCCTCCGTCGTGTTCGCCTCAATGTTCTGGATTATGGCCCTTCTCATACGTTCGCCCATAATTTCGGCGGCGATCCCTTCGTTATGAAGCCTGAGCACAAGTTGTGCCGCATCCGACTGGCCAACGACCGTTACCAGCGCGTCCTCGTTCCTCCTTGCCTGTCTAACGCCATTGACCTTGATGTCGTCGGTCCGAATAGTCCGCTTCAGGTTTCGGATAAGATCAAGGTAGATCCTACCCTCAGCCTGTATGCGCACTGTCTTTCTTTCCTTCCCTTCATTTGCTCTCCGAAATCCCTCCTCCTCTGCTTCGGACTCCGTCGGAGCGGACGTTGCCGTGTGGGTGGTGGTTTCCCTGATGGCCGTTATTGTCGGCTGTCTGGGTGTACCAACTATGCGGTGACCCTCTTCTTCCCGTGGTTTGGGTTCGGGTGGTGGTGGTGGTGGGGGCTGGGGCTGTGAGCCCCTCCCGTTCTCCGCTGCATCACGAGTCTTTTTGGGTCTGCGACCTCCCGAGCTCTCCTGTGCCTCTTCCCGGCTGCCGTCGCTTTCTATGTCCTTTTTACGTTTAGGCCGCCTGTCCTTTGGAGCTGTCCAGGATATTCTCATCTCCTGTATTTCCTCCCCCGTCAGATCTAGTGGGGCATTCTCGCTCCACCTGTTGATCACCCACTGGCCTTGATCCCTCAGTTTTTCCATCTCACTTATTATGGTACCATTGAAACGCCTGGATTCGGAGACCCTGAACATCACGGCCCCGATTTTACTAGGCCAGCTCATAATGAGGGTCTGCACTCTATCTATTTCTTCTTCGGACTCCTGGCAATTGATTGCATCCATGAGCTCCGATTTGATTCGTGTGAGCTGATTGTCAGCCTCAGTCCGCGCCTCCCTCTTCAAGTTGAGGCTTCGCCCATAGGCTTTGCCTATCTTCGCTCCAATGTCAAGCAATTGTTCAATTACCGCATTGGCCCTTTGGATCGCTTTTCCTAGGTGTTCCATGGAAGCTTCCTCTTCATCCTCCTGTTGTCTCAGGGGTGTTCTGAGATCCGGACTCAAGATGGTCTCATTTTCTAGTGTGTAATAAATGTCCGGGCTTCCTAGCACGGGCGTTCCGCTCGTCCTCCTGTTGTGTGTGTAAGTGTGTATGTGATTGCAGTCGTATGATGACGACGGGGTGTGGCCTGCTCTGTCACCAACGTTCCCCGCCGGCACTAGGGCTCCGATCCCTTGCGCCGTAACCGTTATTCTCCTATGACTCTCCATCTTGGGTTTTTTGTCAGGGTCCCTCCCTTAGGTCGCCGTTAGTCACCCTCCACTCCCTGTGAACCTTACCGGCAAGGTAGGACCTGCTGGGGCCCGAAGGCCCCGCCGGCATCGCTCCAGCAGTTCATCGCGACGAGCATCAAGCCCCCCACACCACGACAAGGTGGCGACCCTGTGGGGGGAACCTTACCTAACCTAACCTTTTTTTTTTTTTTTTTTTGCCGAAGATCTACCGCCGAGTTGGAGTTCCTCAGCTCGGGGGCAAGGAACCGCCTTTCGGCATTGCATCTTACACCCGATCCAGTCGGCGCGGTGTGGCACCGTAGCGTGCCCCCCTGAGGAGGCCAGCCCGGGTGCCCTTATCTCGCCCACCGGGGGTAGCCAGCTGGGGACAAAGTTAGGCTCAGTTAGGCCCGTCTACTTTTCTCAACCGGGCTTCGGACCGGCTATGGCAGTCTCCCCTGGTCGCGAGCCCCTCCCCGTGGGGACGCGGGGTAGCCCCCTTCCAAGGGATGTTAGGCTCTCATGGTTCTTATTTGACTTCTGTGTGGGCGAAGGTCCCACTATTTGAGCACCCTCTTATCTTAACTCTCTACGGTTTTGAGATAGGAAACCGTCTTACTTCCATGTACCAGGATAAATAAATAGAATAAATGGAAGAAGTAGATTAGATAGAATGAATAGAATAGATGAATAGAGTATTATGGATAGTCAGTATGTAAAAAGTAAAATAGGTAAATTAGTATATAGTTTGAAATAGACACGGAAGGACGTTACGATGTTTAAAACTTGTCAATAGACAAGGTGTAGATGTAGATAAATAAATAGATAAATAGAGTAGAAGGATAGTCAGTGTGTAAAAAGTAAAGTAGGTAAATTAGTATATAGTTTAAAATAGACATGGAAGGACGTTACGATGTTTAAAACTTGTCAATAGACAAGGTGTAAATGGAGATAAGTAAATAGATAAATAGAGTAAAAGGATAGTCAGTGTGTAAAAAGTAAAATAGGTAAATTAGTATATGGTTCAAAATAGACATGGAAGGACGTTACGATGTTTAAAACTTGTCAATAGACAAGGTGTAGATGTAGATGAATAAATAGATAAATAGAGTAGACGAATAGTCAGTGTGTAAAAAGTAAAATAGGTAAATTAGTATATAGTTTAAAATGATACATGAATTAAGTGTGTATAGTCAGAATAGATAGATAGAATAAATAGAATAAATAAATAGAGTAAATAGATAGATAAATAGTCAGTATGTGAAATAGGTGGGAAAGGTATATTGGTGTACAAATCAGTGTTCAGTTTAAAATAGGGATGGAAGTAAGTGACGATGATAACACGCGTCAATAACTACGATGCCTGATATAAGTGAGTAGGAATCTTAAGACTCACAAGATGGTCTTCTTTTGTCAGAAGCCGTTGTTTCTGTCGTCCTTATCTTTCGTTGAAATGATTTCATAGACTATTGCCGCAATCTCCTTTCACCTTTTCTCGCTGGAGAGCAACTCCTCGACGATGTTGTCCGGGCTAACCTAACCTAACCTAACCTTTTTGTTTTTTTTTTTTTTTTTTGTTTTTTTTTTTTTCAACGGCGAAGGGGAAATCTTCAAAAGACATCCGGTTGTTCTTGGATGTCATCGGATAGTGCCGGATTTTTACCGGCTAAAACCCCTCCGCCGCTCATCACCCAGGACGAGGCGGAACCGCTTTCGCATTACTTCACCTCGTCCCTGTGGCCGGCCTGTTTTCCTGGCCTCTTATTCTCTCCGTGGCCAGCTCGCCAGCCGGCGCGGAGCATGCTCCTTGCCGGCCTGTCAAGGCTGCGCCTCCCTTCCATTCCTCGTACCTACTCGCTATTCATAATTAATTACTATTAATATACTTGACAATAATTAATAATATTTTATTTACATATAAATTAATAATAATTACCATTATATATAATTACCATCTCTACTTTACGGTAATTACTTACTCACTACTTATGTAAGCAGTCACCCGCTTGCTACTCTTGCAGCGCGTGACCCACTGACGGCGCGGAATTTGCTGACGCAAGTTTTCCGCGCCAGCCCGCCTGTACTTATGCCTAGCGTGTTAGTTATCCTACAGAGCAGTTGAGCTATTGTTATTTATTATTGCTCTGCCCGTTCTACAGTACGTACAGTACGTACACACAGTGCGCGACCTACTGCCGGCGCGGAATTTGCTGACGCAAGGGTTTCGCGCCGGCTTGCCTGCACTGTTGCGTCTGCCCGTACTACTTAACGTACACACGGTACGCGGCCTACTGCCGGCGCGGAATTTGCTGACGCAAGAGTTCCGCGCCGGCTCGTGTACACCTGCTCTGTGGTTAAAGCCCTGTCGCGTAAGTCGACCGTGTTGGTCGGGCTATACTAGCATGACTACCCAGGCCTACTAGTAATGTTAGTTAATATTTACAGTGTACACCTATTCTAGTGTTAGTATTATTTACTAATTAAATGTAATTAAATGTAATTTTTACATTGTCCTTACTACCTACTCGCGCCAGCCTGCCGAGTCTTGCTGCTCACCGGAGTTTGCTGACTCAGCAAGGTCGTCAGCCCGCGCTTGATTGTTTTTAGCTTTACACTCGTCGCCAGTCGACGCCGCTCAGGCCGTGACCCACTGCCGCCGGTATTTTGCTGGCGCTATAATTCCAGCGGCCTAGACCTGCTTCACCGCACCGTTAATTGTTTGGTGTCCGGTGACCGCTTATCACTTAGGTTACTCTCTGTGTTCAGTCTGTAACCTTTATCACTTTGACACTTTGATTACACAGTATTAGTGTTTGCCTGTTCGTGGGGGGTGTCTTCGCGTACCTTGTCTTGTACACCCCCTCCGAGCGTCACTTTTCACTTCACTATTTCCGCACCGCACTAGCATGTTTTGCGCGGTGCGGATGTGGTGTCCCCTCTGCACTGTGACGCCGGTTTTTGCCGCCCCCACCGTCACCCTCCAGTCCGACTTGGTAGCCCTATTCTCCACGGTGGTACGGAAGTGCGGGAACATACGCTTGTGTTCAGCCAGGCTGCCACACTGGCAGCTGGCGGTGAACACAGTTCCGTCCAGCACCACCGCGTCCCGCCAGGGGGGGTGCATTTTCAGCGGGCTGGTCGAGTTGACCAGCTGCTGGGTCCCCCCATATCGTCTCTTGAGGTAGAATATGGCCCGGTTATTACCTAGGTAATTCACGTCACCGTAGGTCATCCGGACCATCGCTCCCTCCTCTGTTGGCCTGGTTGCCGGAGGCCGGGGCTGCCCACTTCGGACCTGCTTGGCGGCATGTTCGTGAGCCAGCCTCTCAACCTTAGCCCATTCTGTCCTGATGGCCCCGTTCGCCGGGGAGATCTCACTGCCCACTTCGTGCAGGTAGCCGCTGCTGAGGAAGCATACCGAGTGTGCGTAAGGTAGATCGCACGCGCACCCGGCCGCCCCCCCCCCCCCCCCCCCCCCCCCCTCAGCCTGTCCACCGGTCTAGCCTCCAGTCCCGCAGCAGGTCTACCGGGTTGCTGTCCTGTCTTCCTTCTCTCCGGCTCAGCTGCCTCCTTCTCCCGAAGGACCTTGGTGATATACTGGGCAGCCGCGTCCCACTTGGCCCGGGCTTGCAACATACTATCAACCACCTGCTGGATATTGTCTACCTGGCCAATCGTTTCCATCATGCAACCAGGTGTGCTCCGGGTCGTCGCGCTCGGCCGTGCAGTGGTGGCACCGTGCATCATCCTCCTTGCCTATTCTTTCCAGATACGACCCGAAGCAACCATGCCCCGTAAGCCCCTGGGTCAGGTGGTACCCCATTTGGCCGTGCCTCCTATCCACCCATGGCGCAAGCGTGGGGATGGCGATTCTGGTCCATTCCCCTTTGGGTTCGGTGCTCCAATCCTCCTGCCATTTCCCGAGGGTCCTCTCCCTTTCTTCTTGTCGCAGCCTGTTCCTTGCAGCTTTGCCCAAGTGCCCCTCTGTCTCCGCTGCTGCTATCCTTTTTCGCTCGACCGCCAATAGGAGGAGCGGGACCAGGTTAGCCAGCACCATCACCGCCGCCGTTGAAACTGTGCGGTATCCGGATACAACGCGCAGCGCGCAGCACCTGCCTACAGCGTCGAGCCTCGCCCTGTTCCTGGCGAAAACCATGGCGTCAGCCCACACCGGAGCCCCGTACAGCGCCACAGAGTACGCGACACTGGCCAGTAGTCTCCTCCGATTGTAGGCTGGTCCTCCGATGTTTGGCATCAGCCTGCCGATGGCGGTGGTCACCCTCATGGCCTTATCCGCTGCGAGACGAATGTGATTCGCGAAGTTTGGCCTGGAGTCTATCGTGACTCCCAGGTACCTCGCGCTGGCCGCCGGCTTAACCTTGTGACCCTTCACCGTAATTGGGCTCACCCTCAGCGTATGTCGCCGAGTTAGGACCACAATCTCGGTTTTCTTCTCCGCCAGGTCCAGGCCTCTGCTAGAGAGCCACCCCCAGGCTCTGGCTATTGCCTCATTTGTTGTGGCTTCTAGTAGTTCCGGCGTTCTTGCCGTTACCACCAGGGCCACGTCGTCCGCAAAGCCCACTGTCTTTACTCCGTCCGGCATTTCCATGCGAAGCAGGTCATCGTACGCGATGTTCCACAACAGGGGGCCGAGTACCGACCCCTGTGGAACTCCGGCTGTCAGTTGGCGCGTTCCCTCACCCTCTCTGGTGCGGTACAGAAGCAGCCTGTTCTCCAGGTAGCTCCTGACCATTCCCAGGAGGTATGTTGGAATGTTCTTTCTTCCTTCTATGGCCTCCAAGATGACGTTGTGGCCCACTGCGTTGAAGGCGTTTTTGACGTCCAAAAACGCCACCAAGCAGGGGGTGGCGAATCTTCCTTTTCGCTCACAAGCCCTTCTAGCCACGCCAATAACCTCGTCGATCGCACGCAGTGTTGACCTGCCCCGGCGAAAGCCGAACTGGTTGTCGGCTAACCCTCCTGATGCCTCGAGAGCTGCCTCGAGCCTGGCTTGGATTAGCCTCTCTAGCAGCTTGCCTGTTGTGTCAATTAAGCTGATGGGCCGGTACTTCCTTGCCTCACCCTCAACTGGCTGCCCTTTCGGCAGCAGCACCAGCCTTTGCCTCTTCCACCTGCTGTGGAACGACCCATCAACGAGGCATTCGTTGTAAGCCCTCAGGAACGCGTCAGGATACGCCTCCACCGTCACCGACAGCGCTTCGTTTGGGATGCCGTCTGGTCCGGGCGCCTTACCCCGGCCCAGTCTTCTTGCGGCCTCGTGGAGCTCCGCCTCGGTAAACAATTCAGGCCTCGGCATCCCCCCCACCTTGCCTGGCCTGGACGGTGCCCTTGCGGATCCCGGGAACAGCTCGTCCAGCACCCTCTCCACGGTTTCCGGGTCGTCGGGCTGCCTAAGGCCGCCAAGTTTTTTAGCGACGATCTTATACGGCAGCCCCCACGGGTCCCCATCGACGGTCTGAAGTAGCTTCTCCCAGCATCGAGCTTTGGCGGCCTTGATTTCAGTCCTCAGGGCCTTCTTGGCTAGCCGGTACGCTGCTACCTGGTCGTTCTGCGTGTCACCACCCCTAGCCCTGGCTCTCTGCGCCAGCCGCCTGGCCCTGACGCAGTCCCGCCTGAGCGCTGCGATCCTCTCGTTCCACCAATATGCGGCGGTCCTGCCTCGCGGGGGTCTACTCCTCGGCATTCCCGCATCGCACGCCTTGGTCAGGGTGTTCATGAGCCTGTCGACTTCTGAGTCAGCTGGGTCGTCTGCCTGCTCCTCCTTTTCCTTACGGAGGCAGGTCATCATGGCCTCCTTGTCTAGTCTATGGACGGTCCATCCGTTGTCGAGCCGCTTCCCTAGTGGTTTACCAGGCTTGGCAGGCAGCCATCTCATAGCGATGCAGCGGTGGTCACTGAGGGTTTCGTCCTCCAGGACCCTCCACCCCTGCAACTCAGCCGCTACCTCCGGGCTACCTGCCGTGATGTCTATGACTGAGCTGGAGTTAGTACTCACCCTCTGCCATGTCGGTGCGCCGCCTTCGTTGACGGGGTGGAGATCAAGCCTTGCCAGGAGTTCCACTACTGCCTGGCCCCTCGCGTCCAGCTTCGAGGACCCCCAGCTCGGGGACTTCGCGTTGAAGTCCCCAGCCACGATGATCCTACCTCTCGCTGTCCTGATGCTGGCCTCCAGGCTATCCAGCTGGGCCTCGAACTCGATGGGCGCGACGTTGGGCGAGAAATAGCAGCTAAAGATGGTCAAGCCACTTGTTCTCGCCCAGACGAACCCCTCCCCTCTGCCCTCCAGCGTGAGGTTGCCCGGGAGGTCGTTCGTCGCCGCTATTGCCGCGTCCCCCCGCCGATCCACCAGCCAGTTCCCCTGCTTTCCCGCGCCGCTGGGTTCCGAGACAATGAGTATCCCGGCCCTATGAGCAGCAGCGGTCTGGGTCAGCAGGTCCTGGGCCGTACGGCTCCGGTTAAGGTTTACCTGGAGTATCACTACTCCAGGTTCGCCCCCGGGTCCCGTGGTGGCATGCCCCCTCACTCCTGGCATGTTGCGGTGAGGAACTCGAGCCTCCTCCCGAAAGATACACCATGCGTGGTGGGGGAGAGCATTACTGCCGTAACCCCCGCCGTGCCCGTCTCCCGCGTGGCTGGTGCGCTGTTGTTCACCCTTCTAGTGGCCCTCCCTCCCTGCCGGAGTTTGGCTTTCTGCAGTTCCTCCTTGAACGAACTGCAGCGGCCGCTCCCCGAGAAGTGGTCACCTCTTAGGCCCCGGTTCTGGCAGGTCAGGCACCTCGGGCTAGACCCCTGGCACTCCTTCTCCCTGTGGCCCTCCGTGCCGCACTTCCTGCAGGCCTTGGAGTTGTCGGGCCCGAGGCACTGCGCCGCGTGGTGCCCGTACCCCTGGCACCGGTGGCACCGATCTACCACGACCCTCTCGCGAATCCGGCAGACGGTCCACCCTATCTTGATCTTGGCTAGGGCCACCAGTTTCCGGGCAGTCCGCTCTGGCATTTTGCACAGCGCGGTCTGTGTTCCCCGGAAGCCCGGCCTCAGCCTTATCAATTCCACCAAAGGGGCCTTTAGGGCTTCCGACAGGGCCGCCCTTACCTCTCCCTCCGTGGTTACATCGTCCAGGTCTCTGACCTCGACGACCATGGACGGCTCCAGGGTCGAGACCTTCGCCTCTTCCCCCAGAACCCCCTTAACCGCCTCGCTCAGGGCCCGGGCACCACTACCGCCTTTCACTTTTAGGAGGACGTCACCCCCCCCCTAGTCTTTTTAACCGCCGTGATGTTGGCACTGGTCTCATCCGGGTTCACGCCCCCCTTGATTTTCTTCAGCACGTCGGCGTAGTTGGTGCCGCTAGCTACCTTGACTAATACCGCATCGCGGCGGACCGGCTTCCTCTTAGCCTCACCCTTCGGTTGGCCATTCGGCTGGGCCACCGCTGGCGTCTTCTGGGATAGCTGGGGGGCAGTGGTGGCGGGTTTGGCCGGCCTCTTGGGGCGGCCTCTCCTCACCACCTCGCTCCAGGCTTCCTTGCTCTCCTCCACTTTTTCCTCGGGGCGCGGCCGTTTTTCCGCCGCCCCCGCGGATGGAGAAATCTCCTTCCTCTTTGACGTCGCGTTCTGGGCAGTCGCCCGCTGTTGTTGCTGCGACAATTGCCGAGGATCTCTCTCGGTCTGGGTGGCCTTGTCCTCTGCCACGCGTGAAGCCGTGGCCGCCGCCAGCTCCTCCTCCATTTTCCTCCAGGCTCTTTCGACCTGGCGGACGACGATAGCTGCCTCGGCAGTGTCTTCTTTCAGCGCCACGTTGGTGTTTTTATGCGCGAGGGCGAAGTCCTTCATGCCCTCAAGGAGGACAATCAGGGACTTCAGGCAGTCCCTCCCGCTCACCTCAGCGGCGCCGCTGGTGGCGCTGGGGCAACTCATCGTCCTTGCCCCAACTTTGGACGTGACCGTGGGGATCGCTCCCTTCGGTCCAGACACGTCGGCCTTCGCCTCCTTCCTCGGTGCCTCTAGGTCGACGAGGACTAGCGGCGTCTGTATTGGCGCTGGCTCCCTCGCCTAAATCTCCACCCAGTTGGTCCGCTTGGGCGGTGGTGGTGACCTACGGAGGCTGGTCCTTCTCGCGAAGGGGTCAACCTCGAACACCTCGAACTCCATCTCTTCGTTGGTTTTCCTAGTGTTTGTTTTGTTGAAATTAGCCATGTTGCATGTAAATTATGTCTAACGACGGTTCGGCCATCATGGCAGCTGCACCGCGGTGCAGCATCTATCCCCGCCGGAAAGAACCCTAACCCCATACTCGCACGGAAGCTGCTTTCAGCTTGTCGGGTGGTCAGCCCTATCCATGCGATCCCCCCCTCCCCCCTTACCTCTTTAGGGTCTGCCGTCCGGGGGATTCCCCTGTCAGTCAATCCGAGACAGGGTAGGCCCCCATTCGGGTAAGACCTTGCCGGAAATACCCTACCAGCTTCGGGTATGAGGAAATACTGACCAGGTAATCCTCCATACATGCGCCCGATACCCAAGATTCAACCCTCCGATTGGCTCCAGCCAGCTGCAAATAGCGGTTTTCCCACTTCAAACCCGCGGATTCCTAGAAACCCGCGGGAAAGGTACAGACATTTTTGCAGCCCTGGTCGGCGGATTACTAGTCCGGCCTTGGCTAGTCTCGGAGGAATATCCTCAGAGGTCTCGACCACATCCCATTCATTCGCTACCCATTCATTCCTCGCCATTCCCTCACCCGACCTCGAGAGGCTGGGCCGGTTGTGCTTGGTGGTAGTGGCTCATCTAGTCTCGCCTTTGCCCAGGGACTTTGGGGCCCTGGTCATTGGGTCCTCTAGATTCGTTGCGACCGCCAAGCCCCCACACCACGACAAGGTGACAACCGACGTAGGGGTAACCTAACCTAACCTAACCTAACCTAACCTAACCTTTTTTTTTTTTTTTTTTTTTTTTTTTTTTTTTTTTTTTTTTTAGCGGCGAAGGGGAAATCTTCGAAAGACATCCGGTTGTTCATTGATGTCGTCGGATAGTGCCGGATTTTTACCGGCTAAAACCCCTCCGCCGCTCATCACCCAGGACGAGGCGGAACCGCTTTCGCATTACTTCACCTCGTCCCTGTGGCCGGCCTGTTCTCCTGGCCCCTCCCTTTCTTTCGCGACTCGGCATCGCCTTCTTGGTCTGCCTGTCGCTCCCCGTGTCACTGCCTGATAGTTTGGTTGGCAACTCTTCACTTATCCTAGAAAACTACACTAACGCACCTTCTGGTGTCCTTAAGCTAGTTATGGTCACTGCTGTCTTTACCAGCTGTTCGCTTATTCCTATCAATCTAAGTCACTTACACTAACTCATCTGTTCGTGGGGGGGTGTCTTCGCGCACCTTGTCTTGTACACCCCCTCCATCCGTCAGCTTTCACTTCACTGTTTCCGCACCGCGCTAGCATGTTTTGCGCGGTGCGGATGTGATGTCCTCTTTTCACCGCTACGTCGGTTTTTGCAGCTTCCATCGCCACCCTCCAGTTCGACTTGGTTACCCCGTTCTCCACGGTGGTGCGGTAGTGCGGGAACATGCTCTTGTGTTCAGCCAGGCTGCCACACTGGCAGCTGGCGGTGAACACTGTTCCGTCCAGCACCACCGCGTCACGCCAGGGGGGGTGCATTTTCAGCGGGCTGGTCGAGTTGACCAACCGCTGGGTCCCCCCATATCGCCTTTTGAGGTAGAGGATGGCCCGGTTGTTACCCAGGTAATTTACATCACCGTAGGTCATCCGGACCATCGCTCCCACCCTTGCTAGCGTCTTCGCTGGAGGTCGGGGCTCCCCGCGTCGGGTCAATTTGTCCGCGTGTTCGGCCGCTAGGTCCTCCACCCTTGTCCAGGTGGCGTTGATGCCACCTCCCGCTAGGTGCCCGGTGTCCTGGGCCTTCTGGTCCTGCAGCAAACCGCCGCTACGGAAACACACCGAGTGCGCGTATGGTATGTCACACGCGCACTCGGTCGCTCCCCCCCTCAGCCTGCCTACCGGCCTGATTGCGGGCCTTTGAGTTGTTCGGTCGGGCAGTTCTCGTGGCTGCTGCCCCTGTCTCTCCCTCTCCTCTTTTTCTTTGTCGCGCAGAACTCCACTGATGTATTGTTCCGCTGCTTCCCACTTTCTTGGGGCCTCCAGCATCACCTTGACGAGGTCGGCGATGCCATCGACCTCCCCGGTAACACTCCTCATTCTGTCCCTTCGACCCCTCCATGCCGGGCAGCGGAACCAGGTGTGGTCCACATCATCTTTGGGGCTATCACAGTGATGGCACCTTGCCGTCGCTTCCCTACCTATTCGGCAAAGGTACTCACCGAAACAGCCGTGCCCTGTGAGCCCCTGGGTGAGGTGGAAGCTCGGTTGGCCGAACCTCCGCTCCACCCAGGGCACGACGGATGGTATGGCCTCCCTGGTCCAAGTCCCTTTCTCTCCGCTAGTCCACTCCTCGTCCCATCTCCGGATGGTCATCTCTCTCTCTTCACGTCGCAACCTGGCCTTTGCTGCCTTGCTGTGGAGGCCTCTTCCCGTCTCTGCGGCGGCGATTCGCCTGCGCTCTTCCGCCATAAGGTGTAGTGGGATCAGCCCTGCCAACACCATGACCGCTGCTGTAGATGCGGTGCGGTACGCTGAGGTCACTCTCAGTGCGCAGACTCTTCCCACCGCGTCAACTCTGTTCCTATTTCTGGCCACTTTCAAGGCTTCGGCCCAGACAGGAGCCCCGTACAGCATTACTGAGTACGCGACTCCCGCCAAGAGCCTCCGCCTGGCGTAGCCCGGGCCGCCGGTGTTTGGCATGAGTCTGCCAAGAGCTGTCGCCGTCCTCATGGCCTTGTCCGCGGCTGTCGCCACGTGCTCCGCGAAGTTCAACTTCGCGTCGACTGTCACGCCCAAATACTTCACGCTCTTCGCGGGCCTCACCTGGTGCCCCTTGACCATTATGGGGTTGACTCTGAGCTTATGCCTCCTAGTCAGGACCACCACTTCCGTCTTTCTTTCGGCCAGCTCCAGCCCTTTCTCGTGCAGCCAGTCCCACACTCGGTTGATGGCCTCGCCTGCCGTTACCTCAAGCAGCTCTGCCGTCCTCGCCGTCACCAGGAGCGCGATGTCATCCGCAAACCCGATGGTGCTCACCCCCTCTGGCATCTCCATTCGGAGCAGGTCGTCATAGGCTAGGTTCCACAGGAGCGGTCCAAGGACCGATCCCTGTGGGACCCCCGCCGTTACCAGGCGTGTTTTCACCCCCTCACTGGTGCGGTACATGAGCCGCCTGTTTTCCAGGTAGCTCGCGACCATGCCCAGGAGGTACTTTGGCATGCTGGTTTTCCTCTCCATTGCCTCAAGTATTGCGCTATGCCCCACCGCATTGAAGGCGTTTTTGACGTCCAAAAGCGCCAGCAAGCAGGGGGTAGCGTGTCGCCCTCTCCTCGCATTCGCCTCTCTGGCGATGCTCACCACGTCTTGTATGGCCTGTATCGTAGACCTGCCCCTTCTGAACCCGTACTGTCGGCAGGCTAGTCCGCCCGCTTCTTCTACGGCTTCCGCCAGTCTCGCGTGCACCATTCTCTCCAGTAGTTTCCCCGTGGTGTCTATAAGGCTAATGGGCCTGTACTTCTGGGTTCCTCCCTCCTCCGGGGCTCCCTTCGGCAGCAGGACGAGTCTCTGGCGTTTCCAGTCGTCGTGGAAGCGGCCCGTCCGGAGGCATTCGTTGAAGGCTTTCAGGAACGCCTCTGGGTCGCTTTCCACCGCCACTGCCAGGGCCTCGTTTGGGACTCCATCTGGTCCTGGGGCCTTTCCACCAGCTAGTTTCTTAGCTGCTTCCTTGAGCTCCGTCTCCGTGAAGGGGGCCGGCGGCTCGGTCTCTCCTGCTTCTCTTGGTGCTGGGATGGTCCTATGCACAGGGAAAAGCTCGTTCAGGACTCTTTCGATCTCCTCGGGGTCGTCCGGTTGCTTCGTACCTCCGAGCTTCTTCGTGATCAATTTGTAGGGAAGCCCCCACGGGTCCTCCTCTATCGTGCGGAGCAGTTCTTCCCAGCACCTTTCCTTGCTTGCCTTGATCTCCGCTCGCAGCCTTTTTTTGGCTGCTTGGTAGGTCCCAAGGCTTGCATCCGTTGCCTGACCCCTTGCTCTCTCCCGCTGTACCTTCCTCCTGCTCCGGAGGCAGTCCCTGCGTAATTGCGCAATCTCCTCGGACCACCAGTGCAACGCTGTTCTGCCTCTGGGTGGTTTCGTCTTGGGCATCGCCGCGTTGCATGCTGTGGTGATCCTTCTCATCAACCCGGCTGCGTCGGTGTCCTCTGAAGTCCCCCTCGTGTCGCTTTTGCGGAAGGAGCTTGCCATGGCCTCTTTGTTTAGTTTCCTGGCCATCCACCCCCCGTCAGGCCACTTCCCCTTTCTTTCGACTCTCCTCCCTGGTACCCAGTCCATACAGAGGTAGCGGTGGTCGCTGAGGGTTTCGTCCTCCAGGACCCGCCACCCCTTAACTTCGGCTACTACCTCCGGGCTCCCCGTCGTGATGTCGATTACTGACCTTGACCCCGTGCTCTCCCGGTACCAGGTTGGCTCAGTGCCAACGTTGATCGGGAGGAGGTCCAGCCTTGCCAGGAATTCGGTGACAGCTTGGCCCCTCGCGTCCAGCTTCGAGGACCCCCAGCTCGGGGACTTCGCGTTGAAGTCCCCAGCCACGATGATCTTGTCTCTCGCTGACCGGACGCTGGCCTCCAGGCTATGCAGCTGGGCCTCAAAGTCGGTGGGCGCGACGTTGGGCGAGAAATAGCAGCTGAAGATGTTTAAGCCGCTCGTTCTCGCCCAGACGAAACCCTCCCCTCTTCCCTCTAGCGTGAGGGTGCCATGGAGGTTGTTCGTCGCTAGTATCGCCGCGTCCCCCCTCCGGTCCACCATCCAGTTCCCCTGCTTTCCCGCGCCGCTGGGCTCCGAGACTATCAGTATCCCGGCACCGTGTGCAGCGGCGGTCTGGGTCAGCAGGTCCTGGGCCGCATGGCTCCGGTTCAGGTTTACCTGGAGTATCACTACCCCAGGCTTGCCCCCGGGTCCCGTGCTGGTGTTCCCCTTCACTCCTGGCATGTTGGGGCGCTAAAATCGAGCCTCCGCCCGAACGAAACTCCCAGTGTGGTGGGGGAGAGCATCACCGCCTCCACACTATCCCTCTTCGCTGCTGCGGTGTTGGTGACCCCCGCGATGTTTCGCCTGCCATGCCGGAGTTTGGCCTTATTCAGCTCGTCCCTAAAGACCGAGCATCTTCCACTACCGGAGAAGTGGTCCGCCCTTGCCCCATTACTGGCGCATAAAATGCACCTAGGGGCCGTCTTCGGACACTCCTTCTCCTTGTGACCAGCCTCCCCACACTTCCTGCAGGCCTGGGAATTGTCCTTTCCCAGGCACTGTGCCGCGTGATGCCCGTACCCTTGGCATCTGTGGCACCTATCCACCGCGATCCTCTCGCGGATCCGGCAGGCGGTCCATCCTATCTTCACCCTGCCCAGGGCCAGGAGCTTTCGGGCGGTTCTCTCCGGAACCTTTGTGAGGGCTACCTGCGTGCCCCGGAAGCCGGCCCTCATCCTGATTACGCCCTCCAGCGGCGTCTTCAGGACGGTGCTGAGGGCCAGTCTCACCTCTTCCGCAGACGTGACCTCGTCCAGATCCCTGATTTCTATACTCATGGATGGCTCCAGGGTAGACACCTTGGTCTGGTCCCCTAGGACCCCTATCACCGCCGCCTTGAGGGCTTGCGCGCCATTGGGACCCTTCAGCTCCAATAGCATGTCGCCCTCCCTGGTCCTCCTGACGGCTGATATGTGGACCCCCATCTTTTCCGGGTCCACCTGGCTCTTGACCCTCCTCAGGGCCTCCGCGTAGTTGGCCCCGCCCGCCGTCTTGATGAGGACCGCGTCTGGTCGGACCGGCTTCCTGGGCCTCCGCTTCCCCTCTTTCGCGGGGGCCTCGGCTGCCAGCTTCGCTGGCGCTGTTGGTGGTGCCGTGGCGGCAGCCACTTTGGGGCGGCCCCGCCTCACCACCAAGTTCCAGCCCTCTTGCTGCCCCTTTTCCTCTGGGCACAGCCGTTTCTCCGCTGCTCCCGCAGAGGGAGAGATCTCTTTTCTTTTGAAGGTCTTCCCCTCCGCTCCCGCCGGCTTCGGCATTGATGTCTCGGTCTTCTCGGGTTGCAGTTGGCCCCGCACGGTCTGGGTAGCCTTGTTCACGGACGTCCGTGTTCCCTTGTCCCCGGCCAACTCCCCCTCCATTTTGGCCCAGGCTCGCTCCACTTGTCTTGCAACGATGGCCGCCTTCGCCACATCCTCTTTGAGGGCGACATGGGTGTTCTTATGTGCCGCGGTGAAGGCCTTCATGCCCTCAATGAGGGCAACCAGGGTCTTCAATTGCTCCCTTCCGCTAGCCTCTTGCAGGTTTCGCATCGCGTCGGGGCAGCTCATCGTCCTTGCCGCCCCCTTCGCGGCTCTCGGGATTGCGCCATTGGACGCGGTCTTGTCCACCTGTGTGTCTCCCTTCCTCGCCTCCACGTCGATGAGGACAAGTGGCGTCTGAACCGGCGCCGGCTTCCTCATCTCGACCACCATGCTGGTGACCCGTTTGGGCGGTGGTGTCCGGTGGATACTAGTCCTTCTTGCGAAGGGGTCCACCTCGAATACCTCGCACTCCGTTTCGTTTTGTTTTCCCTGTTTGTTTGTTTTTGCGTTATCCATATTAGTTTTGATTTAGTCTTACGACGGTTCGGCCATCATGGCAGCTGCACCGCGGTGCAGCATCTATCCCCGCCGGAAAGAACCCTAGCCCCATACTCGCACGGAAGCTGCTTTCAGCTTATCGGGTGGTCAGCCCTATCCATGCGATCCCCCCCTCCCCCCTTACCTCTTTAGGGTCTTCCGTCCGGGGGATTCCCCTGTCAGTCAATCCGAGACAAGGTAGGCCCCCATTCGGGTAAGACCTTGCCGGAAATACCCTACCAGCTTCGGGTATGAGGAAATACTGACCAGGTAGTCCTCCATACATGCGCCCGAAACCCAAGATTCAACCCTCCGATTGGCTCCAGCCAGCTGCAAATAGCGGTTTTCCCACTTCAAACCTGCGGATTCCTAGAAGCCCGCAGGAAAGGTACAGACATATTTTGCAGCCCTGGTCGGCGGATTACTAGTCCGGCCTTGGCTAGTCTCGGAGGAATATCCTCAGAGGTCTCGACCACATCCCATTTATTCGCTTCCCATTCATTCCTCGCCATTCCCACACCCAACCTCGAGAGGCTGGGCCGGTTGTGCTTGGTGGTAGTCGCTCATCTAGTCTCGCCTTTGCCCAGGGACTTTGGGGCCCTGGTCATTAGGTCCTCTAGATTCATTGCGACCGCCAAGCCCCCACACCACGACAAGGTGACAACCGACGTGGGGGAACCTAACCTAACCTAACCTAACCTAACCTAACCTAACCTAACCTAACCTAACCTAACCTTTTTTTTTTTTTTCTGACCGAAACTGTCGCCGAGTTGGAGTTCCTCGACCCGGGTGCAAGGAATCCGCCGTTAGGCATTGCATCTCGCACCCGGCGTTGGACAGCCGGTGGGGACAAAGGTTAAGTTACGTTAGGCCCCTCTACTTTCACCGTGTGCGTACCGTTCACGAGGACACACGGCATGACCGGGCTTGGGACCGTCCTCGGCAGTCGCCCCTGGTCGGGAGCCCCTCCCCGTGGGAACGCGGGGCAGCACCCTTCCAGGGACTGTTAGATGGTTAGGTATACCCTAGTCTATCTCCGTATCTATCCCGCGATTTCACGTCCTGTCTGTCTTCCCATCCCTCTATGTCTGTACCAGTCACGTCCTCCTCCGTCGTCACCCCTACCATTTCCCCCCTTTTTTTTTTTTTTTTTTTTTTTTTTTTTTTTCCCCTTCTCTCCTACATTCCTCTTGGCGATCCGCTCTTGGCCTACTCTCCCGGACTGTACTAGTACCCCTTCACCCTGTCCTCTGCCTCTCTCGCTGCTATTATGTTCCGAACGGCCTCCTCACGGATCTCCCAGGTCTTACGATCCCGCAGCATGTCTGGCAACAGCTCATCCATGCGTTGCGGTAAGACGTTTCTACCGTCGGCGTCTTTTCTATACTCTGCCCATTTTGGACAGTGCAGTAAGGTGTGTTCTGCGTCGTCGCTCGGCGCTGTGTCGCAGTATTCGCAATCAGGCTGAGGTCTGCGCTTAAACCTGTGCAGGTACGCTCCAAACGCCCCGTGCCCCGTCAACACCTGAGTCAGGTGGTACCCAGTTTCCCCGTGTTTTCTGTCCACCCACGTTTTCAGCGTTGGAATTAGCCTTCTCGTCCATGTCCCTGTGGTCGCGTTGTCCCACCGCGCTTGTCACCTCTCCATCGTTCGTTGCCGCGACTCTTTGTGGAGCCTGGCACTTATTTTCCGGACATCCTGCCCGTTTCCTGCAGCGGTTTGCAGCTTACGCTGTTCAACGTATTCCTCCTTTCTGGCTCTAGCCACCAGGTCAATGGGTGGAAGGCCAGCTATCACCTCCACCGCGTTAGTAGACGCAGTGCGGTACGCACTAGTCACCCTCAGGGCCCCTGCTCTTCCAACCATGGTAAGCGCTTTACTTTTTTTCCTCTCCATAGGGTGCTCTGCCCACACCGGTGCCCCATACAATACTACTGACTCAGCGACTCTAGCATACAGTCTCCTCCGGGGAGGTTTAGGCCCTCCCAAGTTCGGCATCAGCCCTGACAGTTTGGTAGCTGTGCTTAGGGCCCTGTTAGCCATCATTTCCAAATGCTCGTTGAAGCTCATTTTGTCGTCTACGGTGACTCCCAGGTACTTGATGGATTTTGCGTAGGGGATTACCTGACCATCGACTTTAACTCTTGTGACCTGATCAGCTCCTTTCCATCTTTTTGCAAACAGGATCGCCTCAGTCTTGTGGGCGGCAACCTCGAGCCCTTGGTCCCTTATCCATTGGATAATGGTGCACGTGGCACAGTTGGCGCTCCTTGCCGCTACTTCCGGGTCTCTTCCTCCTACCACTATTAACGTGTCGTCCGCATAACAAATAGTTCGAACCTCAGGCGCTTCTGCGGCCCTCATGACTCCATCAAACATCACGTTCCACAGCAACGGCCCCATCACGGACCCCTGCGGGACGCCCATGCTAACCCCGCGCTCAACCTTCAGCGCTGGTGTTTCGTACATTATATACCTTTCGCTGAGGTATGCTCTGACTATGGCTACGAGGTACGGCGGGCTTTTTTTCGTTTCGAGCGCCGCCGTGATGCGTTCCCACTTGGCCGTGTTGAAGGCATTTTTAATGTCTATTGCCACGGCCACTGCCGCGCGTCCCCTGGCGAGTTGCCCGCCTACTGTCTCCCTCAGATCTTGTAGAGCATCCACCGTTGATCTGTTGGCCATAAATCCATACTGGGTGCGGCTGATTCCCTCCACCTTGTGCAGGTGAACAAGCAGTCTGTTGCAGATAATTCTTTCGTATACCTTCCCTAGCGTGTCCAGCAGGCATATTGGTCTGAAAGCCCCTGTTTCACCCTTTGGTATAAGCACCACTCTGGCTCGTTTCCACCGGCTTGGAAAATGCAGCTCTTGTGCGCATCTGTCATACACTGACACTAGTAGTTCAGGTTTGGCTGCATGCGTGAGCCGCAGCAGCTCCGTGGGAAACCCATCGGGGCCAGGGGCCTTGCCAGTTTTCGCTTCCCTCAGGGCCAGTCGCACCTCCTGCTCCGATATTCGGAGTTCGAGATGATCCGTTGCGTCCAGTATTTGCCGCTTCTCATCGTCGGTCAGTGCCGCAGTCGGCTCCCCGCTTGGGAAGAGGCAGTCGATCACCTCCTCCGCCTCCTCTGGGTGGGTTGGTGCGGGCGCACTGCGCTGCAGTTTCCCCATTACTATTTTATAGGGCTTCCCCCAGGGGTCATGGTCCACCTCCTCTATAAGCTCTTTCCAGGCTCTGGCTTTACTTTTTCTTATCGCCCCTTTCAGGGCTCTGCGCCTCTCCTTGTGCTTGCGCTCTGCTCGTTCCACGCGTACTGGGTCGACTTGCGCTCGTCCCCTGGCTCTCATCACCTCCCTTCTGGCCTTAGCGCACCGCCTTCGCAACTCCGCTACTCCTTCGTTCCACCAGTACTGCGGCCGTCTCTGGTGTTTCTTCCTCCTCGGCGCCGCTTTGTCGCATGCGCCGGCGATGGCAGCCGTTAACTCATCGACAAGCTTGTCAGGCCCGGTTATTCCCGGATCCTTTAAGGTCACTCTTGCCATCTCTGCCTTAAAGAGCTCGACATCCAGCTTCCTGACGTTCCACCCCCTTCGCCCATCTTCGTCGCTGCAGGTTCGGTCTTGTCCGCAGATTGTGAATGCGATGCGGTTGTGGTCGCTCAGGGTTTCCTCCTCCTTCATGACTATCCACTCCTTAATCTTCCAGTACCCTGAAGCTGAAACGAGAGTAACGTCAACTATCGAGCTTCTGCCCGCTTTTTGGAACGTCGGGGTTGCGCCGCGGTTGCAGCACAGCATCTCCATCTGCTCCATTGACCCGGCAATGCGCTTTCCCCGCGGGTCATCCCGGGCACTGCCCCAGGTCCTCGACCACGCGTTAAGATCGCCTGCAATAATCCGGTCTGACACCCCGCTGTCCCTCAGCCGGGCCTGCTCCTCTATTCCACGCCAGAACGTCTCAAAGGCGTTCCTGCTTTTGTTCGGTGAGAAATAGGTTGACGTTACGGTCAGCCCCCTGCCTATCCGTATCGTTACTCGCCCCTCTGCTTTACTAAGTTGTCTCACCTGGGCCTCCTTGCTCCGCACTACGATTGCGGCCTTTCTGTCTGTGCTCCAGAGCCACGCTCCACCCCCCCTTCCTTTCGTGGGAGGCTCCGATACTAGTAGGAGTGCTGCCCCTATCTCTTCCGCTGCACGTAGCAGTAGATCCAGCGCCATCGGGCTGTTATTGGTGTTCGCCTGCAGAACCTTCATCGCCATCCTGTGCAGATGTTCTCCGGCCCCCTCCGTCGGCCTCTGTCCGTAGGTTACCGTGCCTATCACCTTCCACACGCTTTCTTGCCCTGGTGGGGGTCCTTGTTTCCAGGGTTACCCTTGCCCGCGTCCAGCCTATCCTAAAGCGTCTTCTCTCCACCAGATTGTCCGCCACGTCCGAAGGTACTCTGACGACAGCCGCCCGTTCTTCCCAGGGGTACGAGAACATCCTTATCACCGCTGTCTGCTCTGCCGTCTCCTCGGGTGTCGCAGTCTCACTTGCAATTGCCGCAGCCAGCTCTGCCTCGTCCACCAGGGCATCGAGCCCCCTGACTTTAATATATTTGTTGCTCGTCAGCCTCCGAACTACTGCCCTCTCCCCCATGGCGGCCTCGAGGGCCTCCTTCCACTTGACGGCGTCCTCGTTCGTATCACACTGTATGAGGAGCCGCCCCTGTCTGGTCTTTCGTATTCCCTTCACATGCTTTCCGTCTGGCGGTGAAATCTTCTTCTTTATGAGGTCCAGTGTCTGCTCATAGCTACTGCCTGCAATTTCCACCGTCACTGCGGCCCCCTTGGTCCCCTTCGGCACTTTGGCGGGTTGTGGTCCTCCCTGTCCTGCCCCATTTTCACTTCCGTCAGCGTTCGCCCTATTCCCTGGTGTCCGCTGGTTCTTCGGAGTCGCGCTCCTGACCACGTTACTGTAGGTCCTGCCCTCCAGAGGGGGGGGTACCGCCCAACCGCTCGGTCCTTGTGTGACGATGCCTCTCTCCCGCTCCGCTGGTGTGGCGGGGTCCGTTTGAGTGCCCACGCTCCTATAGCTCCTGCCTTGATTCTCGTGCAGGGTCGGTCGGCTCATCTCTCGCTCCATTGTATCGCGCTCCCGCACTTCGGCGGCCCTGCTGGGCGTCTGGCCCTCTGACGTTGTCCCCGCGTTTTCCGCAGCTTCCGCCGTGCAATCTCTGCGTACGTGGCCGGCTTCGCTACACCTGAAGCACACGTTGCCAGGCTTGCGACAGTCTAGCGCCCTGTGCCCCCGAGCTCCGCACCGAAAGCAATTCTCCGAGGCGATAAAGCCTCTCACCCTGGTCTCAGTCCATCCAACCCTGATGGTCCCTCGTCGCAGCAGTCTATCTGCCCGGGCCTTCGGGAGTTCCAGACATGCAGCTTTTGTTCCGTTGTCGTTCGTCCTAGTGAAAACCGTTCTGCAATTAGTGCACTCTCCGCCCCCAGTGGCCTCGAGAACACTGGCCCATAGCTCCTGTTCGGTGGTCGTAAGCTCCACTCTGGCTAGGTACACCCTTCCGCATTTTCGTCCCAGCGCACTTGCTGTGTGCCCCGCCTCCCTGATTCGCTGTGCGAGGGATTCAGCCGCGTGTGTCCCGCCATCCACTTCTATGATCACGCTTTCGCCGCTGCGCATTTTGCGGACCAGCCTGATGTCAATGTCATGGGTATCGACTCTCCTCCTGAGGTTTTTCACCGTCTCCGCGTAAGTTTTGCCCTCCGCTTCCACGCGTACCGCGTTTCGCCCACCGGCGCTCGCGGCGGCTCTTGCTGCTGTTCTCGTTGGTCGACTGGTCCCGCCACTCACCGCACAGTGGGCTACCACCGTCGATTCTCTCTCTCTTGTTTCCTCAGGGCTACTGTGTTCCAGGCGCGGCCTCTGTGATGGCGGAGTTATGACCGGCGGCGGTTCAGCTGGGGAATCCTCAGCGGGTCCGCCCTGCGGTTCGCTGTCCGTGCTGTCTCTCTCGCGCCTTGTCCTCTTCGAGGGGTGCGCCTACCTCCACCTCTTTCTCGTCTCTCTCAGCTCCTCTTCCGTGAGGTTGAGGGGCTCGTTGCTGCACCACCTATTGACCAGATCCATACCCTCTTCTCTCAGCTTTTCCATCACCGCTACCAGTTCCCGGCTGAAGCGCCTTTCTGCCTCGAGAGTAAACAGTATTCCACCCACCTCACTGCCCCAGTCCAGCATGGGCCCATACTCTTCCGGCTCCTCCAGGGATGCCGCTGCAGTAAGTCCTTCTATGAGAAGGTCCATCTTGGTGTCTGCATCCTGCCTCGCCTGTCTCCTGAGATTTCCACTCTTGCCGAACGTGTCCTTCAACTCCTTGCAAAGACCAGCAAGCTTTCTTGCAACCCGACGCTTTCCCGCCCACGTCACATCCCGGACCGACTCCGCGTCTGTCTCCTGTCTATCTTCCGCCAGGGTGCCGTTATAGGTCACTTCATAGCTCATGTCTTCGGCTGCGTCACCTATCCTTGATCCGCTCCCTTGATCGTTCGGGGTACTACTACTTGCCGTCGCACCCGGACGATTGTCGTCTGTGTATGTCGCATCGCGGTTGCATGATGACGACCCGTGAAAGCCCGCTACAAAACTTCCACGTGCCGGTTCTGGGGATCCGAGCCCCTGTCCCGTAAACATTATATTCCTATCTCCCTCCATGATGGGTTGTTTCTCGGGGTCCCTCCCCTAGGCTGCCTGTTGGTCACCTTTCGCTCCCCAGGGACCTTACCGGCTTGGTTGAACCTGCAGGGAGCCAAGGGCCCCCGCCGGCATCGCTCCCACGGCTCATCGCGGAAGGTCTCAAGCTCCACGCACCACGTCAAGGTCGACAGCCACGCGGGAGAACCTAACCTAACCTAACCTTTTTTTTTTTTTTTGTTATCGCTGGAAAAATGCCTTATGCACACCCCGGGGATCCGCGCAAGGATCCTCGGGGTAGTGTGGGACTCGCACCCACTAAAAAACCAGCGGCCACCCTGGTGCGGGTAGGGGACTCCCCGGAACCGCACGAGGCATATCTTCAGGGAGCCCCCCGGCACTTATACGCGGCTGCGTGTCCAGCCTGTCGGGGCTTGCGCTTCCCCTTCCCTCCCCTCGCGCTAGCTATAGTGACGACTAACTTCCTCGTGAGGATCCTCCCCCTGTCTGCTCTGTGGCTGGCGCTTCGAGAGTCGAAGCCGCCCAATGCCGAGGGTGATTCCCACTCTCTGCGCCCTTAAGGGGCCAAGACTGCCCTCGCGGGGGTCGGGGCAAGACTGCACGGCGTCGCGCTCCAGTCGCCGTCCCAGGGGGTTGGGGCCGAAGATGAAGAGAAGGCGTTCGGCAGAGAGGCCCTAGCCCTAACCCTAATCGAGGGCCTACTGCGACCTACACCGCGAACCTGTCACCACCTATGCCTCTCTGCGCCTCCCCCAGCCCGCCCTGAGGGACGGAGCGGAGCTCGGCCGGCACCCCACCCCGCTAACCCGTTCGGGTCCCCACCTGTCCGAGCTACCGTTCTACCGTTCGGCCCGCGTATCCTACTCTAACGGGTTTCATTTCCCCCGCGCTGCGAGGCCTGCTGCTGCCGCGCTCTCTCCTGCATCTCTTTCGCGGCGATCACCCGCTCCGCGAAGCGGGCCACTGCCGCCCATCCCTCTCTCGAGCTCGACATCGCTCGTACTAATCCAGGCAGGGTCAAGTCCCCCCCAACGGCCTCCCGCAGGGCCGCCCTATCCTCCGCCCACGCTGGGCATGTTTCCACTGTGTGGCTCGCTGTGTCCGCGGCCCCCCCGCAGTGCTGGCAGTCCGGCCGTTCCGCCCTTCCTATCCTGTGCAGGAAGTCGGCGAAACAGCCGTGGCCCGTCAGCACCTGGGTCAGCCGGAAGGTCAGCCTTCCGTGTCCCCTGCCGTGCCACTCATCCCAGTTGCCTACGATCGCCGCTCTTAACCTCCCACTGGGGAGGTCGGGACCCTCCAGGGACCTCCTCCAACATTCGCGGGCAGCGAGGAGCTCTCTCGCCCTTACAACCTTTGCTTCTTCAGCCGAGTAGACTCCCGTAATCGCTCGCACCTCCCGCATCCAGCCATATGCCCGTCGGTAGGCACCAGCCACCAAGTGCAGCGGCGTTGTTCGGGCTAGCAGGGTGACGGACACCATGGACGCCGTCCGGTATGCCGCGACCACTCTCGTGCAGATTTTCCGCTGGAATTTCCCCATGGCTCGTTGGATGGGCCTGGATCCTTCCGCCACGTCCCCCCATACCGGGGCCCCGTACAAGATGACCGCGAACAGGGTCCCTGCATACAATCGCCGCTTCGCCTCCGACGGCCCTCTCAGGTTCGGCATTAGTCGGGATAGGGCCCTCGTGATGCCCCCGACCTTTGCTTCCATGGCCGCGAAGTGCACCCGGAACGTAAGCCCGGAATCCAGCCAGACCCCAAGGTACTTCATGGATCCCGCCAATGGGATCCTCTGCGAGCCCACCCTCACGTCCGGGGTGTGTCCCACCATCCCCTTTCCAGCGCGGCCGAAGAGGACCGCCTCCGTCTTATCGGCAGATATTCTCAGCCCAAGGCCCGTTATGCTTCGGCACACCCTCGCCACCATTACGTTGGCCAGCGCCACCGCTGAAGCTGGGTCCGCCGCGGCACTCAGGACCAGGGTGTCATCCGCGTAACATACTACCGCGGTATCCGGCTCCGCTCCAACCCGCAGGACCTGGTCGAACGACATGATCCACAGCAGAGGACCTAAAACAGATCCCTGCGGAACTCCGGCTGTCACCGCCAGGCTGCTCACTCCCCCGCCCTCCGTTACGTACTCGACGTACCTGTGACAAAGATAATTATTAATGACATGCCGTATATACGCGGGTACTCCCTTTGTCGCGAGCGCGTTCGTGATGACTGGCCATGGAAGGCTGTTGAACGCGGTGGCTATATCAAGAGATACGGCCACCGCGCAGCCTCCCATCCTTGTGGCGCCCTCGACAAACTCCCGCACCCTAATGAGCGCGTCGATCGTTGACCGCCCTTTCCGGAAACCGTACTGATCGTCTGACAGCCGGGCCCGGGGGTTCTCCTCCATCCAGTCCCCCAATCGAGAAACCAGTACCCTTTCAAACGCCTTCCCCAGTTCGCCCAGAAGGCATATAGGTCTGACCTTAGGAAGAGGTCCGCCGGACGTGCCTCCTTTGGGGATGAGCACTAGGCGGGCCCTCTTCCAAGTTCGCGGGACGTGCCCCTCCCGTAGGCACGCCGTAAACATCTTGGCAATCAGGGTGGTCATCCCCTCGGGGACTCCCGCCCACGCGGCTCCTCTGACGCCGTCTGGTCCCGGGGCGGTGCTTCGCCCGCTCCCCTTCTTAAACGCGGACTGAACTTCTTCGATCGTGACCGCCCAGCCCTCGTTCCAGCTCCGGTCTTCCTGGCCTATCGGTGCGCTGCCCTCTCCTCTTGGGAATAACGCCGTAAGGAGTCTCCCCAGGGTTTGGCTGTCGAGGGTTTCCGTCAGCCCCCTCGTGGCGGTGCGAAGCCTGCCCAGCACTAGTTTGTATGGTAGGCCCCATGGGTCCGCTTCCACGGAACCCACGAGGTCTTCCCAGGCTTTGGCCTTCGCAGCCTTGATGCCATCCCGCAGCCTCCGTTTGCTGGCGCGGTACTCGGCCTCTGCATCATGGTGGGGGCCGCTGGCCGCTCTCCTGTTTCTGGTAAGACGTCTTCTTGCTGCCACGCAGCGCCTGCGCTGTTCAGTCAGGTCCTCGTTCCACCAGTGCGTGGTCCTCCTGCAGCTCTTGGGTCGGGCTCTGGGAGCGGCCGCGTCGCAAGCCTGCGTCATGGCTCTCTCCACCCATGCAGCGAGGCCGGCCGATGTGGTCTGATCCTCTCCCGTTGGTCCCCATGCCAGACAGGTCTCTAGGGATTCCCGGAAGCATTCTGTTTTGAACTTACGCCAGTTCCACCGTGCGTGTCCCCCCCCGGCCACAGATCTTACGCGCCGGGGGCCCCGTACCTCGTAAACTATGTAGAGATGGTCCGATAGCGTCTCCGTCTCCGTAAGGACCCGCCATTGCTGTACCATCGGCGTCAGATTCGGTGTCGACCACGTCAGGTCGACAACCGAATAGCCCTGTGCCCTGACACATGTTGCCGTGCACCCATCATTGTGCAGGCTTATTCCGCACGACGCCGCCCATCTCTCCAGAAGCTCCCCCCTGCGGTTGCTCCCCGTTGGGTCCCATGTCGGCGAGCGGGCGTTAAAATCGCCGCCCACCAGTACTCCCCTACCGCCATCGCCTGCTGACTGGACCACCCGGTCCAGGTCGTCCATGAATGCCTCAAAGGCTTGCATGGGGACGTTGGGGGATATGTAGACAGACACAATTGCTAGATTTCCGCATCTAGCCGCTACATACCCCCTTCCCCTCTCCAGTAGGGAGCACCGTGGTGCATCGCCCTCCGTCCTCCAACATATGGCCGCAAGGCCGTCCTCGCTGCCCAGCCAACTGTCTGCGCCCGGGATGGAGTGTGGCTCGGATATGAGACACACATCCACCCCCTCTTCCAGCGCGAATTGGCTCAGTAGGTCCTGAGCCCCCCGGCTATGATTCAGGTTGCCCTGTAAGAAGAACCTGGCCATCTGTTATGTCCCTGGCTACGGGCCCCCGACCCCGTTCGCTAACCGACGCGCAGCGTCCCGACCCCATCCTGTGGGCGCTGTTCCTCCCCTTGGTATCGCACACTACACATTTCGGGGCGGATGTGCAGCTCCTCACCTGGTGCCCCTCGCTGCCGCATCTGAAGCACGCGCGCCCGCGCGCTGCCGGTGCGTTGCACGAGGTGCCTATGTGGCCAAAGCCCCAGCACCTATAACATTGCCGGGGCCGCGCCTCCAGTAGCTCGACCCTGGTCCTATGGTCCAGCCTATTTTAAATTTCCCCTTTGCCGCTACGGTTGTGGCTGCTCTTAGGGGGCACTGCACCCAGGCGCTGAAGAGCCCGCCAGCCATTCTGCGAGGGGGGCCTGCACGTATCTCCTGTGGGCCGCATCCTCCCTGCTCCGCTAGGGTGCGGGCCAGCTCCTCTGTTGTAACCGAGTCGTCCAGCCCTTGCACTCTCAACTCCCCCTTAGTTGACGGTCGCGTCACCTGGACCGCATCGCCATATTTCTCTCCGATTATATTGGAGAGTCGCTCCGCCAGGGCGTCCGCCTTCTTTGCATTTTCGGGTCCGGGTATCTCAATGAGTACCCCACCGTTGGCTGCTCGCCGAACCCTGGTCCCTCCTATGTCCATCTCCTCTAGTTGTATTTTGCTGCGGGCGAATTGCAGAATTTCTGCATAGCGGAAGCTCTCCCCTCTGCACTTAATTGCAACCGCCGCGGTTCTCGGGGCCTTTCGAGTAACTCCGGGCGGTTTGCTCGCCCCTGTCTGCGCCTGTGTCGCCGGTGGGACCCTTAGTCTGGCCTCCGTTGCCGACCCGCTATGGTTTGCCCCTCCGGGGGGGGTCCCTGCGGTTAAGCGCTCCTCCTTCTTCTTCCTCCTTACCTTCGCCGTCGCGCCTTTCCGTCGCACCTCGACCCAGGTGTCGTCGCCTGTCTCCATTGGGGAGTCTGCCGCGCCTGGGGCTTCTTCCACAGGCTTGGCGGTTTCTCGGACAGCGTTAGGCACCGCGGACGCTTTGCTGGGCGGCTCGAGGCCTGCACCTCTTCCTCTTGCGACACCCGGGGTAGTCGCGGTGAGGCTTAGGTTTGGGCTTCCCCCGTCTCTCGTGCCGTTCAGCATGCGGGAGATCCGGTTCACCTCTTCTCGCACTTGTCTGAGGGCCGCTGCTTGCCTGGCCAGCTCTTCGCTCCTGGCCCTGTCCTCATCCGGGACCAGGTATAGCTCGGAGTCCGTGAATCGGAGTCCGAGATCCGACGCGCCGGTCGACGTCGCTGTGGGCTGGCCCTCGCTGGTTTCCACGGCCGTGCCTACCGCTGCCGCCTGAATATCGAGCGACAGCATTGTTGGGGGTGTCCCCCTGGTGACCGTCGCGTAGGTATCTACGACGGGGGTTTTTGCCCCGGCCTGGGCTCTCCCTAGGGTCACCCGATACTCCTCGAGCTTCCTCTGTAACTTCTCTCTCTCCCTCATTCCATCCCGGACCTGGATTTCCAACCTCCTCTTCTCCTCCAGAAGCTCTGCGGGACCGGCTGCCATTTCCGCTTTGCCGGTAAGGGTGAGCAAGGCGTTTTTCGCCCAGCCCACTCTTCTTTTAATTTCCCCGCTCATCCTACCGTTCATAGATTTGCATCTTACCCTGATGCCATCGATTTCCTCAATCCAGTCTCTGATCTGGGCTCCCAGATCTGCCGCGGTCATATGTCTGTATTCGGCGGGGCCTATGCCCATCGGCGTGTCTTCTGGGGAACTCGTCCCCGTACCGGTGGCCTTTCCCCTGGCCTTCGTGGCGGTAGGGGGGGGTTTTGCCATCCCCGGACGTTGACTGTGTGTAACTTCCTCGGATGCCGAGTCGTCTGTGTCCGAGCCCCCTGCGGCGTAGGCTCCCTTGTTGTTGAGGGCAACGCGCCGCTTTTTGTCCTTAGGACGTGTACCAGTGCTCTTCTTTGGGTGTTGTTGCTGGCCCTCTCCGCTCTCGTTGGCCGAAGGCGCATCTTTCGTCTCTCCGGTCCCGCTTTCTACGGCTCCCGGTATGCCTCCCGCCGTACTTACCGGCCTGCGCGGCATGGTCAGCTCCTCGTCGTCCGTGGAGCTCGCGACTCCTGGTGGGGTGAGCTCGCTCCCCTTCCTCTTGCTCCCCTGTTGGCACGGCGGCTGCGGGGGTTGCTTATCTGCGGGCGCCATTGTCGTGGTCTCCCCTTTCCCCTCCTTCCCAGGGGCCTTGACCGCAGGTGTCTCCACCACCGAGTCCGCTCCCGTCTTTGCTGTAAGGGGGGGCCAACTGATTCCCCTTACGATGGGACGTCCCCGTATCTCCCTGTCCTCTCCTCCTCCTCCTTGCTTGGGTTTGTTTTGTTGGTCAAAAATTGTGGTATCCATTCTGTAACAAATAAGTATATAACGACGGTTCGGCCATCATGGCAGCCACACCGCGGTGTGGCATCTATCCCCGCCGGTAAAAATCCTACCCCCTCGAACGGAAGCCGCTGTCGGTTTGTCGGGTGGTCTGCCCTATCCGCTCGAACCCCCCGTCCCTACATCTTTAACGTCGCCAGGCCGGGGATTCCCCTGTCAATCCGAAACAGGGTAGGCCCCGACCCGGTAAGACGTTGCCGGATTTGCCCTACCGGACGTCGGGTATGAGGAAATACTGACCGGGTAATCCTCCACACATGCGCCCGGGATCCGAGGTTTGACTCCCAGATTGGCTCCAGTCAGCTGCGAGGAGCGGTTCTCCCACTTTGGACATGTGGTTTCCTGGGACCTTCGCCAGGGAACCGAGGTTCCGTGGCCTGACGTTTACCCGTAGTACGCCACAGAGGTCCGGTAAAGGTACTGACTTCACCCGCAGCCCCGGTCGGTCGGCAACTACTCCTTCCTTGGATAGTCTCTGAGAAATCGCCCCAGGGTCCCCGACCGCATCCCATGTACACATCACCCATTCACACTATCATTCATACACCCAGCCCCGAGGGGCTGGGCCGACTGTTCTTAGTGGACGCTCGTCTAGAATCACTTCCGCCACGGGGTTTTGAAGCCCCAGGGCGTCGGGTCGTCAAGATTTATCGCGGCCGTCAAGCCCCTACACCACGACAAGGTGACAGCCGACGTAGGGGAACCTAACCTAACCTAACCCAACCCAACCCAACCCAACCCAACCCAACCCAACCCAACCCAACCCAACCTAACCAAACCTTTTTTTTTTTTTTTTTTGTTATCGCTGGAAAAATGCCTTATGCACACTCCGAGGATCCGCGCAAGGATCCTCGGGGTAGTGTGGGACTCGCACCCACTAAAAAACCAGCGGCCACCCTGGTGCGGGTAGGGGACTCCCCGGAACCGCACGAGGCATATCTTCAGGGAGCCCCCCGGCACTTATACGCGGCTGCGTGTCCAGCCTGTCGGGGCTTGCGCTTTCCCTTCCCCCCTCACTCTACCTATTATGGCGAATTATTATGGCTAACTTCCCTGTGAGTATCCTCCCCCTAGCTGCTCTGTGGCTGGCGCTTCGTGAGGCGAAGCCGCCCAGTGCCGAGGGCGATTCCGACTCTTCGCCCTTCAGGGCCAAGACTGCCCTCGCGAGGGTCGGGGCAAGACTGCGCGGCGTCGCGCTCCAGTCGCCGTCCCAGGGGGTTGGGGCCGAAGATGAAGAGAAGGCATTAGGCAGAGAGGCCCTAGCCCCAACCCTAACCGAGGGCCTACTGCGACCTACACCGCCCTACTCTGTCACCACCTATGCCTCTCTGCGCCTCCCCCGGCTCGCCCTGAGGGACGGAGCGGAGCTCGGCCGGCACCCCACCCCGCCAACCCGTTCGGGTCCCCACCTGTCCGAACTACCGTTCGGCCCGTGTATCCTACTCTACCGGGTCTCATTTCCTCCGCGCTGCGAGGCCTGCTGCCGCGCTCTCTCCTGCACTTCTTTCGCGGCGATCACCCGTTCCGCGAAGCGGGCCACCGCCGCCCATCCCTCCTTCGAGCTCGACATCGCTCGTACTAACCCAGCCAGGGTCAGGTCCCCTCCAACGGCCTCCCGCAGGGCCGCCCTATCCTCCGCCCACGCTGGGCACGTTTCCACCGTGTGGCTCAATGTGTCCGCGGCCCCCCCACAGTGCTGGCAGTCCGGCCGTTCCGCCCTCCCTATCCTGTGCAGGAAGTCGGCGAAACAGCCGTGGCCCGTCAGCACCTGGGTCAGTCGGAAGGTCAGTCTTCCGTGCCCCCTGCCGTGCCACTCATCCCAATTGCATACAATCGCCGCTCTTAACCTCCCACTGGGGAGGTCGGGACCCTCCAGGGACCTCCTCCAACATTCGCGGGCAGCGAGGAGCTCTCTCGCCCTGACGACCTTTGCTTCTTCGGCAGAGCATGATCCCGTAGTCGCTCGCGCCTCCCGCATCCAACCATATGCCCGTCGGTAGGCACCAGCCACCAAGTGTAGCGGCGTCGTTCGGGCTAGCAGAGTGACGGACACCAAGGACGCCGTCCGGTATGCCGCGACCACTCTCGTGCAGATTTTCCTCTGGAATTTACCCATGGCTCGTTGGATGGGCTTGGACTCTTGCGCCACGTCCCCCCATACCGGGGCCCCGTACAGGATGACCGCGAACAGGGTCCCTGCGTACAATCGCCGCTTCGCCTCCGACGGCCCTCTCAGGTTCGGCATCAGTCGGGATAGGGCCCTCGTGATGCCCCCGACCTTTGCTTCCATGGCCGCGAAGTGCTCCCGGAATGTAAGCCCGGTGTCCAGCCATACCCCAAGGTACTTCATGGATCCCGCCAGTGGGATCCTCTGGGAACCCACCCTCAAGTCCGGGATGTGTCCCACCATCCCTTTTCCAGCGCGGCCGAAGAGGACCGCCTCCGTCTTATCGGCCGATATTCTCAGCCCGAGGCCCGTTATGCACCGGCACACCCTCGCCACCATTACATTGGCCAGCGCCACTGCTGATGCTGGATCCGCCGCAGAGCTCAGGACCAGGGTGTCGTCCGCGTAGCATACTACTGCGGTATCCGGCTCCGCACCAACCCGCAGGACCTGGTCGAACGACAGGATCCACAGCAGAGGACCTAGGACAGACCCCTGTGGAACTCCGGCCGTCACCACCAGGCTGCTCAGTCCCCCGCCCTCCGTAGCGTACTCGACGTACCTGTGGGAAAGATAGCTGTTAATGATCTGCCGTAAATACGCGGGTACCCCCTTTGTCACGAGCGCTTTCGTGATGACTGGCCATGGGAGGCTATTGAACGCGTTGGCTATATCTAGAGATACAGCCACCGGGCAGCCTCCCATCCTTGTAGCGCCCTCGACAAACTCCCGCACCCTAGTGAGCGCGTCGATCGTTGACCGCCCTTTCCGGAAGCCGTATTGGTCGTCCGACAGACGGGCCCGGGGGTTCTCCTCCAACCAGTCCCCCAATCGGGAAACCAGTACCCTTTCAAAGGCCTTCCCCAGTTCGCCCAAAAGGCATATAGGCCTGACCTTTGGAAGAGGTCCGCCGGACGTGCCTCCTTTGGGGATAAGCACTAGGCGGGCCCTCTTCCAGGTTCGTGGGACGTGCCCCTCCCGTAGGCACGCCGTAAACGTCCTTGCGATCAGGGTAGTCATCCCCTCGGGGACTCCCGCCCACGCGGCTCCTCTAACGCCGTCTGGTCCCGGGGCGGTGTTTCGCCCGCTCTCCTTCTTGAACGCGGACTGCACTTCTTCGACCGTGACCGCCCATCCCTCGTTCCAGCTCCGGTCTTCTTCCTGACTTATCGGTGCGCTGCCCTCTCCTCTTGGGAATAACGCCGTGAGGAGCCTCCCCAGAGTTTGGCTGTCGAGGGTTTCCGTCAGCCCCCTCGTGGCGGTGCGAAGCCTGCCCAGCACTAGTTTGTATGGTAAGCCCCATGGGTCCGATTCCACGGAACCCACGAGGTCTTCCCAGGCCTTGGCCTTCGCAGCCTTGATGCCGTCCCGCAGCCTCCGTTTACTGGCACGGTACTCGGCCTCTGTATCGTGGCGGGGGCCGCTGGCCGCTCTCCTGTTCCTGGTAAGGCGCCTTCTTGCTGCCACGCAGCGCCTGCGCTGTTCGGCCAGGTCCTCGTTCCACCAGTACGTGGTCCTCCTGCAGCTCTTGGGTCGGGCTCTGGGAGCGGCCGCGTCGCAGGCCTGCGTCATGGTTCTCTCCACCCATGCAGCGAGGCCGGCCGATGTGGTCTGATCCTCTCCCGTTGGTCCCCATGCCAGACAGGTGTCTAGGGATTCCCGGAAGCATTCTGTTTTGAATTTACGCCAGTTTCACCGTGCGTGTCCCCCCCCGGCCACAGATCTTACGCGCCGGGGGCCCCGTATCTCGTAAGCTATGTAGAGATGGTCCGACAGCGTCTCCCTCTCCGTAAGGACCCGCCATTGCTGCACCATCGGCGTCAGGTTCGGCGTCGACCACGTCAGGTCGACAACGGATGAGCCCTGTGCCCTGACGCATGTTGCCGTGCACCCATCATTGTGCAGGCTTATTCCGCACGACGCCGCCCATCTCTCCAGAAGCTCCCCCCTGCGGTTGCTCCCCGCTGGATCCCATGTCGGCGAGCGGGCGTTAAAGTCGCCGCCCACCAGTACTCCCCTACCGCCGTCGCCTGCTGACCGGACCACCCGCTCCAGGTCGTCCATAAATGCCTCGAAGGCTTGCATGGGGACGTTGGGGGATATGTAGACAGACACGATTGCTAGATTTCCGCATCTAGCCGCTACATACCCCCTTCCCCTCTCCAGTAGGGAGCACCGTGGTGCATCGCCCTCCGTCCTCCAACATATGGCCGCAAGGCCGTCCTCGCTGCCCAGCCAACTGTCTGCGCCCGGGATGGAGTGTGGCTCGGATATGAGACACACATCCACCCCCTCTTCCAACGCGAACTGGCTCAGCAGGTCCTCAGCCCCCCGGCTATGGTTCAGGTTGCCCTGTGGGAAGAACCTGGCCATCTGCTATGTCCCCGGCTACGGGCCCCCGACCCCGTTCGCTAACCGACGCGCAGCGTCCCGACCCCATCCTGTGGGCGCTGTTCCTCCCTTTGGTGTCGCACACCACACATTTCGGGGCGGATGTGCAGCTCCTCGCCTGGTGTCCCTCGCTGCCGCATCTGAAACACGCGCGCCCGCGCGCTGCCGGTGCGTTGCACGAGGTGCCTATGTGGCCAAAGCCCCAGCACCTATAACATTGACGGGGCCGCGCCTCCAATAGCTCGACCCTGGCTATGGTCCAGCCTATTTTGAGTTTCCCCTTTGCCGCTACGGTTGTGGCTGCCCTTAGAGGGCACTGCACCCAGGCGCTGAAGAGCCCGCCAGCCGTTCTGCGAGGAGGGCCTACACGGATCTCCTGTGGGCCGCATCCTCCCTGCTCCGCTAGGGTGCGGGCCAGCTCCTCTGTTGTCACCGAGTCGTCCAGCCCTTGCACTCTCAGTTCCCCCTTGGTTGACGGTCGCGTCACCTGGACCGCATCGCCGTATTTCTCTCCGATTATATTGGAGAGTCGCTCCGCCAGGGCGTCCGCCTTCTTTGCATTTTCGGGTCCGGGTATCTCAATGAGCACCCCGCCATTGGCTGCTCGCCGAACCCTGGTCCCTCCTATGTCCAACTCCTCCAGTTGTATCTTGCTGCGGGCAAATTGCAGAATTTCTGCATAGCGGGCGCTCTCCCCTCTGCACTTAATCGCGACCGCCGCGGTTCTCGGGGCCTTTCGGGTGACTCCGGGCGGTTTGCTCGCGCCTGTCTGCGCCTGTGTCGACGGTGGGACCCTTGGCCTGGCCTCCGTTGTCGACCTACTATGGTTTGCCCCTCCGGGGGAGGTCTCCATGGTTGATCGCTCCTCCTTCTTCCTCCTTACCTTCACCGTCGCGCCTTTTCGTCGCACTTCGACCCAGGCGTCGTCGCCTGCCTCCATTGGGGAGCCTGCCGCGCCTGGGGCTTTCTCTGCAGATTTGGCTGTTTCTCGGGCCGCGTTAGGTACCGCGAACGCCCTGCTGGGCGGTTTGAGGCCTGCACCTCCTTCTCTTGTGGCACCCGGGGTGGTCGCGGTATGGCTTGGGCTTGGTTTTCCCCCGTCTCTCGTGCTGCACAGCATGCGGGAGATCCGGCTGACCTCCTCTCGCACTTGCCTGAGGGCCGCTGCTTGCCTGGCCAGCTCTTCGTTCCTGGCCCTGTCCTCATCCGGGACCAGGTATAGCTCGGAGTCCGTGAATCGGAGTCCGAGATCCGACGCGCCGGTCGACGTCGCTGTCATCTGGCCCTCGCTGGTTTCCCCTGCCGTGCTTACCGCTGCCGCCTGAATGTCGAGCGACAGCGTTGTTGGGGGTATCCTCCTGGTGACCGTCGCGTAGGTGTCTACGACGGGGGTTTTTGCCCCGGCCTGGGCTCTCCCTAGGGCCACCCGATACTCCTCGAGTTTCCTCTGCAGTTTCTCCCTCTCCCTCAGTCCATCCCGGACCTGGGTTTCCAGCCTCCTCTTCTCCTCCAGTATCTCTGCGGGACCGGCTGCCATTTCCGCTTTGCCGGTAAGGGTGAGCAAAGCGTTTTTCGCCCAGCCCACTCTTCTTTTGATCTCACCGCTCATTCTACCGTTTATAGATTTGCATTTCACCCTAATGCCATCAATTTTGTCAATCCAGTCTCTGATCTGGGCTCCCAGATCTGCCGCGGTCATGTGTCTATATTCGACGGGGCCTATGCCCATCGGCGTATCTTCTGGGGAGCTCGTCCCCATACCGGTGGCCTTTCCCCTGGCCTTCGTGACGGTAGGGGGGGGTTTTGCCATCCCCGGACGTTGACTGTGCGTACCTTCCTCGGATGCCGTGTCGTCTGTGTCCGAGCCCCTTGCGGCGTAGGCTCCCTTGTTATTGAGGACAACGCGCCGCTTTTTGTCCTTAGGGCGTGCACCAGTGCTCCTCTTCTGCTGTTGTTGCTGGCCTTCTCCACTCTCGTTGGCCGAAAGCGCAGCTCTCGCCTCTCCGGTCCCGCTTTCTACGGCTCCCGGTATGCCTCCCCGCGTACTTCCCGGCCTGCGCGGCAGGGTCGGCTCCTCGTCGTCCGTGGAACTCGCGACTCCTGGTGGGGTGAGCTCGCTCCCCTTCCTCTTACTCCCCTGTTGGCACAGCGGCTGCGGGGATTGCTTATCGGCAGGCGCCATTGTCGTGGTCTCCCCCTTCTCCTCCTTCCCAGGGGCCTTGACCGCAGGTGTCTCTGCCACTGGGTCCGTTCCCGTTTTTGCCGTAAGGGGGGGCCAACTGATTCCCCTTACGATGGGACGTCCCCGTATCTCCCTGTCCTCTCCTCCTCCTCCTTGCTTGGGTTTATTTGGTTGGTCAAAAGTTGTGATATCCATACTGTAACAGAAAGTATATAACGACGGTTCGGCCATCATGGCAGCCACACCGCGGTGTGGCATCTATCCCCGCCGGTAAGAATCCTACCCCCTCGAACGGAAGCCGCTGTCGGTTTGTCGGGTGGTCTGCCCTATCCGCTCGAACCCCCCGTCCCTACATCTTTAACGTCGCCAGGCCGGGGATTCCCCTGTCAATCCGAAACAGGGTAGGCCCCGACCCGGTGAGACGTTGCCGGATTTAACCTACCGGACGTCGGGTATGAGGAAATACTGACCGGGTAATCCTCCACACATGCGCCCGGGATCCGAGGTTTGACTCCCAGATTGACTCCAGTCAGCTGCGAGGAGCGGTTCTCCCACTTTGGACATGTGGTTTCCTGGGACCTTCGCCAGGGAACCGAGGTTCCGTGGCCTTACGTTTACCCGTAGTACGCCACAGAGGCCCGGTAAAGGTACTGACTTCACCCGCAGCCCCGGTCGGTCGGCGACTACTCCTTCCTTGGTTAGTCTCTGAGAAATCGCCCCAGGGGCCCCAACCGCATCCCATGTACACATCGCCCATTCAAACAATCATTCATACACCCAGCCCCAAGGGGCTGGGCCGACTGTTCTTAGTGGACGCTCGTCTAGAATCACTTCCGCCACGGGGTTTTGAAGCCCCGGGGCGTCGGGTCGTCAAGATTCATCGCGGCCATCAAGCCCCTACACCACGACAAGGTGACAGCCGACGTAGGGGAACCTAACCTAACCTAACCTAACCTAACCTCACCTAACCTAACCTAACCTAATGGTCACATAAAACAGTGAAAATTAAAAATAAATAAATATAAAGATGAAATAAATTAAAAATAAAAGTAAGAAAATAAAAATAGATCAAATTAAGATAAAATAAAAATACATTAAATCAAAATAAAATCAATAAATATGTAAACATAACTACAACTTTACAATAAAAAATTTCAGATTCTAGTCATAAATCACTGGACACTAGGAAGCACATTGACAGAGAAAAGGAAGACCAAAAATTAAAGAATCAAACTACACCCCGTCGCGCATTTTCAGCGGCTAATAAATGATTCAGGTGCCGCTGACCTGGATCTAAAAGTTATAATCGATCGAAGCGCCCTCTGCGTAAGTTTCCTAGGTTCCAAACCATTCGAAGGTGGTACTTTCCACCGGGGAGTAGCGCAACACAATATTAGACAAAAGGCGGTCGGTAAAAGGTCTGAATCTGAGTCGGTAACCATACCAACAGGACTGACTCGAATTTTGCATGCAAATGATGACGTCATGCGTGTAGCGACTACATCACGACCGAACTGATTATTTTGATAGTTGTACGGTGAATATAGCAAATTCAATTTCTTGTTCCGTGAAACACCCTTGAATATGAGGCATTCTTTGACGAATCGGACAGATTTAGATAAGAATCGACCGACACAATTTTGATGTAGCCTAAAATTTTTTCACGGGTTCTATATCGAAAAAATAGGGATACGTATTCGAGGATTTTTTTATTTTACATATTTCGTAACATAGAGGGGATCGAAGATTTGATAATTTGGTGTTTTTTGGCATGAAGACTCATTTTCAAAAATTCATAACGCCGGTTCTATTTGAGCTGGAAAGTTCGTTTTTTCAACCCAAAGCTGATAAAATGAATTTTAATACGACAATTCTTTCATTTACGATTATTCCGAAATTTGTATTGTCATAAATAATTAATATGTTTAAATCGAACTTTAACAATTGCCTTCACCTCATAGCGAGTTCTCAGCACGACCATCGTATTCTACGTCAAATTCTCTATCAATAACGCATTTTTAATTGATGGAGAAATTATTACTACTGTGAGAAAAAAATTAATTTATCTAGCGCGGCACGTCACATTGGCGCACGGGTTACATTTCACGCCTCATCATCTTGCCTCGTATCGTTTTCCTCTGTAATATAAATGATTACTGTATATTCTCAATTGAATAATAATATTTAATAGGAAATAAGACTTTATAAAAAATGTAACAAAAAAATAATGAAATACAAAATATTATTGTGTCAAATAAAAAATCAATTTATCAAGATTTCAATACATTATTTTTAGTTAATAAGTACCTCGTCCTGCAGTACATCGTACAATATTGACATTTATTCTTGAAAATTTGTATGATTCCAACCTCTCCTGAAGATTTGGAAGCAAAGCAATTCTCATTGTGTCAAAAAAAAACGGTTGTACAAATTTTCAAACGAAAAATACTATACATATCAAAAGCGAATGTAAATATAGTGAGACGTAATGCAGAACGAGGTGATTATTACTAATAATTATGCATCAAAATCTTGGTAAATTAATTTTTTATTTGCAACAATAATATTTTTCATTTTATTATTTTTTTTGTTGAGTTTTGTATAAAGTTTTATATGCTAACAAATAATATTGTTCAATGAAAAATATAAAGTAATCATTTATATTACAGAGGAAAACGATACGAGGCAAGATGATGAGGCATGCAATGTAACCCGCGCGCCAATGTGACGTGCCGCGCTAGATAAATTAATTCTTTTCTCACAGTAATAATAATTTCTCCATCTATTAAAAATACGTTATGGATGAAAAATTTGACGTAGAATACGATGGTTGTACTAAGAACTCGCTACGAGGTTGGGGCAATTGTTAAAAATCAATTGAAACATATTAATTGTTCATAACAGTATAAATTTCGGAACAATCGTTAATGAAAGAATTGTTGTGATAAAATTCATTTTATTAGCTTTGAGATGAAAAAAAAGAACTTTCCAGCTCAAATAGAACCGGCGTTATGAATTTTTGAAAGTGAATCTTACAAGCCAAAAAACACCAATTATCAAATTTTCGATCCCCTCTATTTCACAAGATATGTGTAATAAAAAAATCCTTGAATACGTATCCCTATTGTTTCGATATAGAACCCGTCAAAAAAATTTTAGCTAAATCAAAAATGTGTCGGTCACAAAGATGTTCGGTTGTAATAGAATGTTCCATATACATTAAAACATATCGCGCAATATTGGTTTTACACAGCACGAAGTATTTTCAAAATGATTTCATAAACATCACCATTCATCATTTGTAGATATTTGGAAGTATGTTCGAAAAATACGATTGAAACAAAACGGGTATGAATCGTTGTGGTCTCGTTTGATCAAGCATCGCTACGACGTTGCATGACTATTCCTCGACATACAGTAATACCCCAACTTATGCCTTCCCGACTTACGCTACCCCGCAGTTACGCCATCGGTCGCCCCCCCTATCGCCGCTTCTACGGAAAGTCAACGCGGCCGCTCTTCGCGCACGAACTTGTCGCAAACTTCAATGGACATGTTTATTTTCCGTCCGTGCATTACATTGTATTCGATTATTCGCTCAGTCTACGGATAGTGATTGTGCACGAGAAAAAAAATCTTTGTGTCGTCAGACGACTGTGCTCGAATTTTGGAAACCATCTTCTTCTCAATAATTTACGTACGACTTAAACATTTTGTATTTCGAAAATAAAGAGTATTTCTCATTCTTCTTCAGAGGTTTTCTATGAGGTACATACATGATTATCTCTGGTGAGTATTTATACATGTATATGTATACATTATACAGTTGTATAAAACGTGTACCCCGACTAACGTTTTTTTCGACTTACGCCGTCAATGCCGGAACGACCTATGGGGTAACTTCGGGATATTACTGTATCGGAATCATTCTGAAATTGTACATCGCTCGTTACACACAACTCTACTGATAATAATGAAATAATTTTATGTCCGAAGCTATTTGACTAGTGAAAAGGGTTTCAAAAAATGATTATATATAATATTGGAACACTTTATTCATGTTACTACGGATATATGAAACAATTGTTGACATCGACGTTGAGGATTATTTTTATACCCTCTGAAGTATTAAATGCAAGGAAATAGTATCCGAGATTCGAGGTAACTATGAAGCTGCGGGTTGCGCGAAACAGTTCCTCCTCCCGGTTGATGGGAGTTTCTAACATCCTTTGCGAAGTAATGTAATTTGAACATAGTTCACCACTCCATGAAGATATCCTCACGGCATGCGGCATGTCGATCTGTACGTGACATTGCGACCGTCCAACGGTTACGATGGATTATCCTGTAAAATATAAGCGTGTTTATTTGGTTGTTTTGCCTTTTCAACGCAGAATCAATAACATGATTAGTACTTGTCGATAGAAATATACTTTGGCACACAATTCGTGCCCTCCCCTCCTTATCATGTAGGGACTCATAGAAATACATGAGTCCTCTTTTGTTCTCTTACAACCATGTGTCGGCGCCATCTCACTTTACCCAAAAAAGTTAAAAGTGAATGGTCGAATCTGATGAAATGGAATAGTGTGATTAAAAATTTTGATCATCTTGAATAATCCGAAAAGTTGAGATAATTCTTTCGAAATTAAGATATTCATTTTTTACGAATCACTCTAAATTTCACCGTGTTCAATATTTTACTACCGATAGCAGACATCTAATGTAGGTCATTCGGAATGAATATAAATGGGAAATTCCTCGTCAAACCCGACGGATTATTTGTAATCGGAAATTTTTTTTACAGAATGTATAAAATGGTAGAAGCCTCGCCAAAAAATGGTACCATTAAACAATTCGTTTGTTAATAACAATAACAATGTTCAATATTTCCGAATAAACCAAAGTTTTTACGAAAGCTTATCCTCTCTGCTCGCGAATGTGCTGTGAATCATTTTCCTACGTCGAATAGAACCGGAGATGAGATACTGATTCTTGAAGTTTACTGCACGCTCATTTTGCAACAAAATTGAATGACTCGGCGCTTCCGGAAAAAAAATCGTAGAAATAGGTTTTGACTTTTTATGGTTTATATGATGAAATAATAACAGTCGTAATATTTATTTTTCCCGATATTTGAAATTTCTCGCATATTTGCCTCGCACTTAGGGTATATGTCAACACGTGTGAATTTCTCCAATTATCAGAAAAAAAATTACCGTACGATTATAATAATTGAACTCTCCGAGCATTCGAATCTAGGCTCCGATAAAATTGTGGTATTCGCAACGAAGCATTCAGCGATTCTAGTTCTGCACCTCCTAACGAAAAACCAAAAAGATTATATATGAAGAAAACTGAGAAAAAAAATTTAACACACGTATACAATTTGGTTACTCAATATTTTGAAAAATGTGTAATAAATCATTTGTACATTTATAAGAGATTACCGGCAAACCACTAATGCGCCAGTAATCTATCTGAATCTCCGTAGGTCGGAATTTCAATCGAGAGCGGGTGTCGTTCTAGCTGACAGTCGTATGACAGGCTCGATAAACATATTTCCCATCAGGATGTTTAGAGAGTCCAATGTCTTTATGCCATGATTCATGTAATCATTTCTTGGAATTCTTGTAATGCGTCGCGGCATGCTAACACGAATGTGTAGTGGCTATGTACTTAAATAACATAAAATCGTTCTAATTTAAATAATATTCTGATCATCTCTAATATTTCACAAACGAAAATCACGCCCAGTACTACAAATTCAGCAACAAAGGCGGCTAAAATATTTTAAATACCTCACAACTAAATACATATGATACAGATATATTCGAAAGCTTTATTGCATGAAAAGCTCAAAATTATATTAGTATGGAATTTTGTATTCTAACGATTACCTGCACCACGATAAATGTACAACACAAATTACGTCACAGGAGATTCGTCACGAAGAATTTTTATCTGCCACACGACTGCCCGCTAGAACGATATAACCCTATCTTTCGATTAAAATTACGGAAAACTGTGAGTAACTGTGATTTGTACATTCATCAGAAACTTGGTACGAGGAAACAAAACTGTAATATTATTTATTTCGCGTGGTCCTTTGCCTTACTTGCAGCCCTGTTTTCGTTTTCCTGACGAGCGTCTACAATGTACTGCGGTTCTCTGATCTCCATATTTTTTAGCAGGCGGCTGTCAATGATCTCAGGCACCATACAACATTTATAGAATCTCGTCAAGAAGGGTTGCATTTTTTTAGACCAGAAGTCGGCGTTGCTCTCAACAACTATACTTTTCATACCTCGTGTGACGTGCGGCTGACCTTGCACTTGGTAGAAGTACTCGTGACTCTCGTTCATGTTCTCGCCTTGGCTGCCAAAAATACGATGCACATTTCCTTTTTTTTGTGCGATCGCTTCTTCCGGGGCAAAGTTCTTTATGGGAAACGGGCACTTGATTTCCACAATCCCATCGTCGCCGATTACACCGTCTGGCGACGCGCCGATGTACGGTAGCTCCTCATTGATGAACAACCCACACTCCGTGATGTTGATGTTGCGCTCGGTGGCCAATTGTTTTCGCGCCTGTTCTTCGCATTGCCGGCCATATTCAAAAGCAGGAAGCCGCAACCGTGTCGGAAACAGCAGCAATTTGACGGTGTTTTTACACGATGTATCACTTCGCATGCGACACACGCATCCAAAATTCGATGCAGTCAAAATCTTTTTCCGTATTGACAGCCAACACTCGCTTTGTCCTTGCTGCCTTGTTGTCCGTTCACTTCCATCGAGGTCCGCTTGCCATTCGAGCAGCTGATCGTAATGATACTGCGTTTTTATTGCATTTTCTTTCGCCGGTAAGTCGGGACGTTGACAATTAGGTCCGTAGTCTTCGGTTGTGTTCGGACGTCCAACTTTTCGCGATGTTGCGCTCGATTCGTTTTTCTTTTCAGCTTTTCGTTTCTCGGCACACCTGTCTCTGCTTGCTGCTTTATTCTCATTCCTACGAATGTGTCGCTCTTTCATGTGACTCAACGTCGCTGTTGGTTTCCCATTGACAGCTTCACTCAATACGCTCAAAGACTTATTCGTATTGAACTGTATGACAGCCGCGGCACATTTTCCGGTATACGAACCTCTGGCCCCGTAATTTATTCGTTTACCACCGATGTATTTGCAAATGATGGAATAGTATTCCTCCACGCTATTGCTGTTTACGCCTAATATTATGCTGTTAAAGTAGCAACTCAGACTAGAAAAGGCTTCCTATATCTTGTCGTAGAGTCCGAAAGCCTTTAGAGCTGAAACGTGGTTTTCTTCGCCTTCTTTCAACGATCCATCGCAAAAGTACCCCAGTTCAGCGCACTTCTTATGCTCACCAAACACGTGGCTCGAGATATTCAAAATATCTCCAGAAAGCTTCCGGGCCTTCAGGCTTGTGGGGCCGTCTTCCGTTGATCTGAATTTTGCAGTCTTCGATACGGCAGACGCAGCCTGAGTACGCTCCCTTTTACAACTTTGCGCAATTTCCCTATGTGAGCTTCATTTTTCAGCGTGTCTTTTATTTTCGTTGCCAGATTACGCAACAAATGATTGATGCTTTCGACCTTCTTTACAATCATATTCGGGTACGGGTTGCTGTCCAAGATCTTCTTGTACACGTTGCTGTCTCCATCGGCGATAAAAGTGGAGTAGACAAGTCCATGCGTATCAATGCTGGATGTGAATCCGTCGACGATAGCGTCACTCTCCATGCTGGTCAAACTGCGGTTTCGATCCCAATTTTTGTAGCACGTGTGCTTCGTAGATTCCTTCCCAGTACGGGCCACCCTCTCACACGTGGCACAGGATTTGTTACGCACCCCGATGAAGAGGAACTTCTGCGTATGATACCCGACGATCGCTCCAACTCCAGACAGAAAGTCGTACTTTCCGGTTCGGTAAGATCGTTTCATCCAGCTACCATCCGCTACGACGGGAATATGAGGGATGCCATCAACGACGTCACCTCGTTTGAGAGCTAATTATTGAGAGCTTTATATCGTTCTCGTACCTCAGATAGGTCCGCTGCGAGATGTTTGGGACATCAACCGCTGCAAGGAGTCGTTCCAATTGTGAATACTTTATTCCGCTCGTTATGCATCCGGCCACCGCGCTATGATGTATGTCCGTGGATTGAAGATTTTCTGGTTCAGTCCAGACACTATCTTTGTAAAGGTACATTTGGCATTGAAAAAATACTTGTGTCTTCAAGCCTTGCCGATGCGAATCCACGATTACCAGGGAACGCATCGGACAATTTAGGGCCGGTGCGTGATTCCCGAATTTCCGGATGAAATCAGTGAAGAGATACTCTAAGTTTACAATACGGCGGCCATCGATGTGCGCTTCTTATAAACGGTACGAGTCGGGTTCAGCGTGAGATACAATCAACTCGTAATCCGACAGGCCATCTTCTTCAGGCCATTTGAAGTCGGATACTGCAGCGGCTCTCTCTATGTCGCAATCATTGTCGCGAACGTTATCGTGGTCCTCAAGTTCTTCTGCGTCTCTGTCATCATCTTCTGATTGCAAGATGCGTAACAGTTCAGGAGTCGACATGCGTCGGCGAGTACCTCCAGACGTGCTTGGTTCGTCGGGGTTCAATACGACCTCGAGTGGTTCACCTGCCTGTGCAGGCGGGGTCTCGGTGTGCGTAGCAGCAGCTATCGTAGCCGGAGAGTTGGCGGTCTCTTGGGTGTTTGGACGATTGAACGCCGCGCGGCGCCGCCTGCACAAAGAGAAGATGGACAAATTCATTAGCAAATACCTCGCAGGCCACACTTTTAATTATCGTCGGAAACTAAATTTGCCGAAAATAGCTCATTGCCCGGTATAATCAGAGATACAAATAAAAAACTATTTCTCAACGGCACGGAACATGAAAGCCAAAACAAGTTTTCTTATCCTATTAACTACCGGCGTTTTTTATAATAATAACAATAATAAGCAAATTGTTTTAAACAACATGTTGGAACATTTTAATTATTGTATGTCGCGTCACCGTACTTGTCTAACTGTGTTACAACTTGATCACCAGTTGTCTAACGCTATGACAACTTGTTTTGGTTTCGTCATTATTTTGTTCAGCTTAGTTACATGTTGGTAGAATTAACGGAGTAAAGAACGAGTAAAGAAGTGCATTTCATTCAATCTGGGAATTCTTCGAAGAACGAATAAAGAAGTGTGTTAGCCGTGTCACTGTGGCAGTCAGTAAATCAAACTTGTGAATTCTTCGAGATTCCGACAGTTGCCGACAAGTATACTGTTCCCAATACTTTAACAAATTTCGGCCGGTGACATTGCCAGTTAAACAAAATAGTAGTATTGTCAGTAATCGAATCGTGTGTTACTCCCGACCCTTCCACTGGCGTGATATGTGTGAACAAGAGAGAGACACAGAGAGAGAGACAGGGAAAGAGGGAGAGAGAGAGAGAAAGAGAGCGAGAGTTTAGCTCGCGTCGCTCGGTGAAAGAACCGCATGGGATACGCTATACTATTTTTGTACAGCTTTTGCGAATTGAGATTACAGTTACTAATCATATGATCTTCGACCACTGGGAATCCGGTGGCATTTATTCATTTACTGTTATACATCAAGTCTTGCCAAATGAGCATTAAACATATGTAAGCTGATGCAATAATCGCCAGAAATTGAGGGCCCCGCAACATAAACGGGACAAAAAGAAATTTCGTCGAATAAGTATTTTTCAGTACGATATTTTTTAGACTTGCTCAAAAATCAATTTGAAGATTCACGTTCGATGTAAAATTTCATTACGCGTATTTATCCCAAATACACCATACTGATAATTTTTATAGTTTCTGAAATACAAGAGGTCATTTTTGTGAAAGCAAAAGATATTTTTTTTTTTCACTTCAAATTGTCGGAACTTTATTCAGTATCGATATTTGTTCTTGAAACTTCATCACGACAAACTTGAATCTATTTCGCGTCTTTAATGCCCAATTACAATCCTGAATATAGAATATAATCAGAATTGCGATCTTTTTCGAAGATTTCATGCAAAATTCCTCATTATACTATACATTGAAAAAGTTGTGCGACGAAATTTGAAGTTTTCATTTTTCAATCACACCAACATTTTAACAATGCTTTGAAGAAGTTTTGTGAAAGTTTTCGGCTTCCTGCCTCTTATTGTTCTGGAGCATTGTTAATTTTTCTACGAGCGCGTGTCGCGGTCATCATTATTAGTCCGGGCAAAGCGTGATTTCACTGAGAATTTTGTGTACAAGGCAATTTTTTTTTCATTCTCTGGGGGGTCGGCCATGAGTGTGAAACTCAGTTTCCGGGTCCAAAAGAGTTCGCGAACGGCCCTCATCTTGAAATCAAGGGTGTGATTAGTTTTTGTTATTTACCTCCGTAACCGTGAGGCTGACAAAAATTTTGTTAGTTCCTTCTTTGTAGTTGATACAACTATCCATAACTTTTTCCTCCAACTTTCTGCGCTAATGTTATTAATAAAAAAATTATAAACAAAAAATGATGAAAAATTACGGAATAAAAAACTTTAAGGTAAGATTATTAATTAATTTGAAATCTAACAATAATAATGCATCTTACCTTTTGTATAGAGCATTTTGTTATGAAAAATTCGACCTATTAATTTTTTTTTTTTGCTTCGTTGTTATTGATCCTTATGGTAATTGACGAATATTAATTTGGTAAATTACTTCTAAATAGAACAATATGATAGGAGAGAAAAAACGGCTCAAAATCAATCGTCAACTATTTTGAAATTTAAATATAGCAAAAAATAACTAAAGAATTCGTTTTTACAGTTTCATATTGATTCGATATTTGAAAACAAAAATGTTATATCCGAATGAATTCAAACAAATCATTAAATGTGAGAATTCTCAATTAGAAATCATTTCGAATTATTGACATTCAGTCAATTCAAATTAATTAAATGAAAAATAATTAACCTCAACGTTATATAATAAATTCCAATAATCCGTAAGCAATGGATACCTTTCAAAACTAAAAACCGAACGAATAAACTTTCGAGAGACGACAGTTTTTTTTCTCGATTAGGAATAATTAGGAATAATTAGGAATTTAATAATCATACGACTTTCATATTTTTGTTACGTCCTCCAGACTACTTATTCATTTCCCACATCTTGAAACCCACATTCTTAGTTACCTTACGCTCTGTAGTCTACTCTTATCGTCCACGAGTTAGCAGATTCTTCTGTGACTCGCGGCTAGCTTGCCTTCTACATCCCGCTAAACTAGGCAGATCCATCCTAGCGCTTAAGCAAGACACCTATCCCTCTGAACCAAGACCATACCTTTTCCCTTCGACCAACTCCGTTGCATTGACTACTAATAAACAGTCATATACGTTAAATCGTTTACCTTCCCTTAATACAGATCCCTTTCTATTCTATTCATTTTCTGCATTGAGAGTAGTAGCACGCGAGTGCATAGTCGACGTGAACGGACCCTATAATAGCCAAATAACACCTTGTCTGGGCGTGGAGTAAGCTCCGATTACCGCTCATCGGAGCCTACGCAATCTACCCCGTAACATTTTGGTGGCAGCGGTTTTGCCCGTCGACCTACCCGTCAGTGCAGTGCTGCATGTTTTCTACGAACGTGTTCAGTGCTCAACATTTCTAACGCCGTACCAATCAGTGATAGCCGTGTTACGAACGAACTCTGACCCACAAAGTACTGTGACAGGCATGCTGGACCTATTCAACTTGCCACGAACATAGGCTCTGCAAAGCGTCCCCAATTTCAATAACTCCGTCACATTTTGGTACTATTGAAATTCATCGATACGTACGACGTCGAATAACTGTGTAGCGAGTGTAAATTCAGTGCGATAGCCAAGTTAAGCCGCACGCCGCATCTGAACACATCACCTTTCGAACCGACAAATATTGAATAGACCCTTCACGCTCATTCGGACTCCTGCAACCCTGTTACGACGAGAATCTGGACCCGAGAGTGGCAACGCCCTAAGACCTAGATTATCACATTTATCAACACGCCACGAAGTACCTCATCTATACCCTCCTCGTGCCGACGCATGACGTGTATCGCCTCTTCAAGTTTCACCTGGGTCCAGCTGCCTACAACCATGTTGTACTATGTTTTTGCGTTCACCTTCGCCCTGTAAGTCTACTCTAAGTCTTAGTGTTGAGTTGATATTTTTTATTCCTGTACTTGCAATACCCTGCTTAAATCAACATGGCACCAACTAACAAAATCGGCTCAAATTCTTGGTCAGTAAAAGATATCTTGCCAACAATCCCACCATTCGACGGCCCCAACATGCCCTTTGACTCATTTGTAGAACAATTACGTCACGTAGAGACTCTTATAAAAGCTTCGGACAAAATGACTTTCGCCAAATTTGTGCGATCAAAGGTTACAGGCCCCACCTTCCAATATTTAATAGCATCAACTGTAATGACGTCGAGGACCTCATAACTGCCCTCAGCCGAGCATACCGCCCGGATATCCCCATACGCCAGTTATCTGCTCAATTAGATAGAATTACACAACAACCATATGAGCGCATCATAGATTACTCGTGCAGAATCAGAGCAATGTAAAAAGAAATAAGCACAGCGATCATAACCAAGCACCCACCAGACTTAGCAACGATTCTACTGAATCATCTGAAGAAGGATACCTCCAGATCGTTTATTAGAGGGCTTCGGCCAGAATTGGAGTGGAGAATCGCTACTATCAGACCATTACCGACCTTCGAAACTGCCGTCACCATCGCCGGAGGTGAAGAAGCCGAGCTAATCAACCGTCAGATGCAATTCTCTGCACAATATTTTACCCCCTCTACATCCATGTGTCCGCCGTTACCCCCCATACTGCTCCTCCGTCTCAGGTGCCCGCCGCGGTCTCCTTTATTCCCCCCTTGATGTCATTGCCCACACCTGGTTACGCTCATCAACCAGCGCCTCGTACCGAGCCCAGACCGTACACCCAAGCGCTCGATCCGAACACCTGTTCTGCTGGCCACGTTAATGCTCTGCCCAGCAGTTGTTAATTTTGTAACCACCAGGGTCACTCCATCACGGAATGTCACCGTCTGCAAAGTAAAAATATTGTAGGAAACGTCGCAGAATGGGTGACTTCCACAATAAATGAAACATAAACCAAGAACTACACTGCGACAATTGTAATCGCAGAGGCCACACAGTAGACCGATGTAGATCCTCTCCGCGTCATAACCAAGGCGATGCAGGTCTAAATAAACATTTGAACGGGAACATCGCCCGCGGGGAGAACGCGCCCGCGAGCAATGCAAACAACGAGCGTTCCGATCCTCAAGTCATATCCTTATAACAGCTTCAGCTGACCCTTCACTAATTTCGTTCGGCACCCCTGAGCTAATAAAAATATGTATATTTATTATTGACACCGGTGCAGACGTCAACTTGGTCAAAGAAAGTTTCGTAAGGCTCCTCGTGCAACGAACAACCGACGAACGGTTGACGCTGACTGGTATAATAGACAAAAAGGCGCAAACTATCACAAAAACTGGAATACGTTTTAATAATAAATCCCATACCTTTCACTTGGTCCCTGACTCGTTTCCGATTTCGCACGACACTATCTTAGGCCAGCCCTTCTTACGAAAAGAGAAAGCAACTATTTCTTCCAACTCAAACTCGGTGACGCTTGGATCCTCATTGCCAATTCACTTTGATTAATTGAGATGAACCCTCGTCCGCACCCGAAAAAACGCTCGTAATTACAATACAGGCCCGTACCGTGAAAGCCATCCCACTAATAGTTGCGAACCCTAGACACCAAAGCAGGCTACCTTGAACGTATCGATTTAGACAACAATGTTCTGTGTGATGAAGCGTTAGTTGAAAACCAGAACGGCATCGCTTACTCGTACGCGTTCAATTGTAACGAATCTGCCGTAGAGATAAGACTCCCACCAGTAACCCTAAACGACTTCGACGAGCCACTGAGTACAGTCATGCCCAACGCTGCGCCCACTGCACCGAGTAACCGCCACAGCAATGCCCGCGCCAAAACCCTCGTTTCGCACCCAGGCCCTCTCCTCAGTAATTCATCAATCCTTTTTGCCGCCAAGCGTACATCGCGACCGACTAATAATTCCCCCTCCTGCCCCATCCAGTCCACTGACCTCGCGCAACTGCAATCTGATCCCTCTATCTCTGACGACAGTATACCCTGTCCCGGTGCCGCAACAGTGCTCTTGAGTGACAGTAGGTCAGAAAGATTGGACGTCCTAAAGAGCAGCTTACATCTTGATCATTTGAATGACACCGAAAAACAATCTATATTCAATCTCGTAACAGAATTTAACCATCTCTTTTATCTCCCAGGTGATAAATTAGGCCACAACAATTTATCACATCACACGATCCTCACGACGGACAAAACGCCTATTCATACCAAACAATACCGTTTTCCCAAGATTCACAAAGACGAAATCGAATCTCAAGTTGATAAACTACTGAAGCAAAATCTTATTGAACATTACTCATCTCCGTATAATTCCCCGGTGTGGATCGTTCCAAAAAAAACCAGATAGTGACGGCAATAAACGATGGCGTATGGTAATCGACTACAGAAAACTTAACGAAATAACAGTCGGCGACGCATACCCCATGCCCGATATCACGGAAATCCTAGACCAGCTTGGCTCAGTTGAATACTTTTCCACATTCGACCTTGCTTCCGGGTTGCACCAAATTCCCATTCATCTGGATCACTGCACGAAAACTGCATTTTTGACACCTAGAGGCCATTATGAATTCTCTTGTATGCCTTTCTGGCTAGAGAACGCCCTCGCTACGTTTCAAAGGCTCATGGACCAAGTCCTCCCAGGCCTACAAGGCAACGGGATGTTCATATATTTAGATGACATAGTTATCTACGCTCGCAACTTGCAAGAGCATGAACTCAAATTTTAGATATTAATGAAGCTACTAACCGCTACTGGTTCAACTCTACAGCCTTACAAGTGCGAATTCCTGCGCAAGAAAGTCGTTCACCTCGGACACCTCATAACTGAGTCAGGAGTAAAACCTGACCCTGGTGAACTAATAGCTGTAAAAGAGTATCCCGTCCCCAAAAGTCCCAAAAATGTTAGACAGTTCCTTGGCTTTTTAGGTTACTACCGAAGATTTGTTCCAAATTTTGGAAAAATTGCTAAATGCCTCAACAATTTAACGAAGAAGGATACCCCTTTCATCTGGACGCCCGAACACCAGTCTGCCTTTGAAACCTTACGCGATTGTTTATGCAAAGAACCAATTTTACAACACTCGGACTTCAACAAACCATTTGCGCTCACTACAGACGCGTCAAAATTCGCGATAGGTGCAGTTCTCAGTCAAGATAAAGACGGTGACGACCTACGGGTAGCATACGCATCCCGAGCCCTTAAGCCCGCTGAATTCAACTACTCGGTGCGTGATGAAGAATTCTTAGCCGCCTACTGGAGTATGAATCACTTCCGTCCCTACATCTATGGTCAGAAGTTCACTTTAATAACAGACCACGAGCCACTTAAATGGGTAAAAGCCGTCACGAAGCCTAATTCCCGTTCATTACAATGGAGCTTAGAACTGGCAGAGTACGACTTCGATACGAAATACAAGTCCGGAAAATCTGATACTAACGCTAATGCTCTGTTCAGGAACGCACCGCCCGACATCGCTCAAATTCTTCCTATACATGCAAAACGCCCCTGTCCAACGACTGACGCCTCTAGCGATAAGTCAAAAAAATACACCAGAAAGACTCATTAGTACCCTAGACGCCCTTGACAGACCACAGACGAGTCCACCAATCCAGCTCCGCTAAAATACCCTAAAATCTCACAAGCCTGTAAGATGATATACTCCTCTGATTCCTCTTATTCCTCTTATTCCTCTAATTCCTCTCATTCCTCTGATCTCTCCGAGGATGAGTTCGGCGATAAAGGAACCCCGTTGCTCCTCAAACCCTTCCTCGTTACCTCAGCACCGATCCAAGTGCATCGCCAACCTGAACGCCATCGCGAAACGAATTCTTCATCAAATCCTGGGCCTCGTAAAAATCCACACCTGAGCTATTTTTCAGATTCTTTCCTTAGTTCGGATGACTTACAGACCCCAGAAACTGAATTACGAAATGATGACTTTTGTCCAGCCACCGATTTACCGGGCCCTTCTTATAACGATTTCCTCATAGAAAGCGAGACTTTTTCTCTCATGCGTGATAGACGTATCAAAGAAATAAAAGCTGACCTATTACAGCAAAAGGATAACTTGGCTCATTGCATATCGGCTGACTGCCAAATATCAAAAGGAATCGCTGCAGAACTGACAGAACGTAAATTTGTAAACCGCGAACAACTTAGAGAATTCGACCCGACTGTGACTGACGTTATTTCTGTAGTCCATGGAAACCAAAAAATCTATAACCTGGATACAAAGCCCAAATACAGTGACAAACCTTTGCCCTACGTTTTCTTTGACACCTTGGTTAACTCTAGGAAAACCTTGCAGGAGGATGGCGTCACATCTGTCTCGATACCATTGATAGATTGCGGACTCGACAAATTTGAATGGAGCGCGGTACGCAGAATGATCCATTATGTTTTTAGAAATTCGAAAATAATATCACCGTTTGCCGCCTCGACCCTCTGCTTCCTGCCACCGCGCGCCCCTGCATTACACCCCCACCCGTTTATACCAACCCCCCTGACCCTTTCCCTTTCTCAACTGGATCACTCCCCCATCGCCATCTGCGAAAGAAATCGGAACGTTCAACGAAACCTGCAGCACCTCGTCCGATTTCATCTCCGCCCCCATCCACTGACGTCATCATGCCCCCGCTTGTCGGGCCGCCGCGTCGCGCTAGGAGATACCCCCCCCGCTACCTCTGGGCCGACGAACCCTTCGTCACACTCTTGTTCTTCTCCCCCCTCGCCTTTCCGCGCACCTCTGATAACGACGACAGTTCCGACTTGCTCACAGACACTGAATACTATACGTGCACTCAACAATTCGACTCCCATACGAAAATTACTGACCATAACCACGACAATGCTCTCGACGCTAACGATGATCAAATTAATGACCCTCACGGTTTCGCATATTTTATCGACATCTTGGACGACATACCAGTACCAGACAATGTCAAAGATACGAATGATGGACTTTTGATGCTAAAAACCAACTATGCGCACTTTGTATCGACAGACTGCGCTTGGATCAAGGGTATACCACCCCAACTCTCCGACGAGAATATCGTTGACCTAAAAATAGTAATGAGGCCTCGTCCACGAAAATTTGACATCATCGAATCTCAGCACAACAGTCGACGTATCTTCACCCCAGTATTAGAAACAAAAAGCTCAGATAAAAGCAACCTATACGATATCTTCAAGCTATTGTCCAAACTCAAAACGGCTTCAGCCGATTCAAACCTAAAGTCTCTTGCCCTCCCGATAACAGACGATATTTTAGACGCTCTCGATCCCCGCGTTTTCCGAAAACTCCTATCCTATATCTTCGCAGACTAAGAAATTCAAATCAAGCTTTGTCGAAACATGACTGTCATCCCAGACGAATGTTTACGAAAAACAATAATCAGAGAATGCCACGAATCGTTAGTCGGCGGTCATCCAGTTGTCACTGAAATATATAAACGCATTGGACAAACGTATTTTTGGCCCCGTATGAAAGAACAAATCCAAGATTCCATAAGAACTTGCGAGACTTGCCAGAGAAAAAAATTGGTCAGAGTAAAAACCAAATTGCCAATGATGATAACGGACACGCCTGCCGATGCATTCGACAAAGTGGCATTAGATATTGTTGGACCTCTACCCCTTACTAAATCGAACACCAAATATCTCTTGACGATACAATGCAATTTGACGAAATTCCTGGACGACATCCCATTACCTGATGCCACCGCCAAAACTACAGGCGCAGGATTCGCAAAAGAATACATTACGCGTTACGGTGCTCCTTGAGCAATACTTACAGACCGAGGACAGAATTTTATGAGCACAGTCATCAAACAACTTTGCAAACTTTTCAAAATTGAGCAAATACGAACCACAGCTTACCACCCACAGTCTAACGGATCGCCAGAACGCAGTCACCTTGTTCTCACTGAACACATCAAACACTACACGGATGCTGGTAAAGACTGGGACGATTACATCCGCTTTGCAATTTTTTGTTATAACACCACGAAGCACGAAGGTACTAACTTCACCGCCCACCAACTAATTTTTGGCTCTTAAGCCAGACTCCCAACAGATGCGAACCCTGCCAGCGCGTATATTCGTTCCTACGATTCCTTCCTTCTAGACTTAATCGTTAATCTATCCAGCATACGAAAACACGCCGCGTTCAACCTACAACAAGCAAAGCATCGTCCCAAGACGTATTACGACCGTAATGTCAACAGCCAAAATTTCGAAGCAGGTCAAAAGGTCTATCTACTAAATGAAACCCGATCCAAATTCGACGACCACCATAAAGGAGTGTATACGATTAAACGTATAATTGACAATATTAACGCTGAAATTTGGATTACCCCCGAAAAACTAAAATCGTCCATTTCAATGAATTGAAATTGGCACACTTAACTGACTAATTGATCTGGACCGACGCTTGAACGAATACGAACTTGACCTGTCCAGCTTAGTAGACGCTATCCCCTTCGCCCAAAAAGGTATCGTCCAGCCTGAAATTCTATCACCAGAACAAATAATTTCCAGCCTTAAACATATCCCTCACCCGCGTCGTACAAAATCCCAAATTCCTACGCGCCATGCCATCCACCACCCGCACCTAGAAATAATACCATTTTCCGATGACCTGCCTCCTCGCTCTTCGTCGCTGCTCTGGACCGAATCGGAAATTGAAATGACGGAACTAGGCATATCGAAGCCGCGTAAATTGCTCCCCGAGCGAAGCCTTAACGATAGCTCCGAACCACTCGAAGTCTGGCGCTAAGCCCTCCGCTATTAGCAATCATATTCTTTCATTACCTTATTCTGCCCGTAATAATGTGCAGTCATAATATAATCATCAGCATGTTGCATAAGTTTCGTTTATAATATACACGATATCTATAATATATAACACCACATTCATAAGATGTCATTCAGAAAATCTTTGTTTGAATATATACTAACCCACTCAAACGCGCACTAACATCTAGGCGCTATATTTCAACACTTTTCTTTGTAATATTCTGTCAGTGAGTCGGTACGATAAGATGTCATTCCACTTCCTTTCGAACGTCCTATTCCGTACCCTTACCGAATGTTCTTTCCCAAGGGGGCGCATGTTACGTCCTTCAGACTTCTTATTCCTTTCCCACACTCTTAGTTACCTCACGCTTTGTAGTCTACTCGCGCGATGCCGGTAGACTGCTGGCACATGCTTTTCGTCTGGACACGATCACGGAGATTTTGTATTACGCCATCTCTCAATAAGAAGATTAAGGGAATTCTGGATGAAATTAAGCCAGAAACGTTCTTATTTGGCAAGGATTCATCGGGAAAATTAAAAACGGCAAAATCAATTGAAAAGGTTGGCTTGGAGTTGAAGTCTCAGCCATCGATGCCGAAGGTGTCTCTTCGTAACTCAAATTCGGGAAACTGGAGAGGCCCGCCGGCCAACTCGAATCGAGGGGGATCTCGGGCTGGCGCGAACCAAAGAGGATCGACGAGGTTTTTCAAATTTTCGAAATCGAATCAGTCGTATCAACAACGAGATCAAAAACGTGCTCGGGGTCAAAGTTGCAAGTGGATCTAGTATCGAGGCTCTCAGGAGAGACGATAGAGGTAAATAAAGCAGCTGGGCTACTGCGAGCGTTTCTTCCTCAATGAAGAAAGATTACGCAGGATCGATTCATTCTGAATTCTGTAGGAGGGTATAGAATTGAATTTGACCAGTCGGTATATCAAACTCTTCCACCTCTTCAGTCAGAATTTAATTCTTCAATTGATCGCGAGCACATGAAACTTGCGATCACCACGCTGTTGGAACTGGGCGCAGTCAGGCCCTGTTTGCCATGTCCGGGACAATTCATTTCGTCATATTTTTTAGTACCAAAATCAAACGGTAAAATGAGATTTGTGTTGAACTTGAAAAAGCTCAATAGTTTTATAGTCACGAAGCATTTCAAGTTAGAGGACATCAGAACTGCGACGGAAGTAATCTCACGAGACGACTTCATGTGTAGTATAGACTTACGAGATGCATATTTTATGGTACCTATGCACGCGAAAACCCGAAAATATTTAAGATCTGTTTTCGGGGATATAATTCACGAATTTGTATGCCTCCCGTTCGGTCTATGCACGGCGCCATATATTTTCACGAAAATCTCAAAACCGGTCGTGAATTATTTGGGAGGAGATGGATTCATCTCGACGATTTACTTAGATGACATCCTCTGCATCGGTTCGAATTTGAACGCGTATCACAAAAACGCAGAAGTCACTCTTAGAGAACTACAGTCCCTGGGGTTTATAGTGAATCATCAAAAAAGTAGTTTGACTCCAAAAAGGAATTGCACTTTTCTGGGATTCGTTATCAACTCTAATAGAATGAGATTAGAGCTACCAAAAGTTAAAAGAAAAAAGATGGTAACTTTAATCGACTAATTTAGTCATCGCAAATTTTGTACGACTCGGGAATTCGCTCACTTCATCGGAAAGTTAGTCGGCTGTTGCCGCGCAATTGAGTATGGATGGCTTTACACCAAGAGATTCGAACGAGAAAAGTTGTTCGGCCTGTTAATCAGCGGGGGGAATCACGATGCACGGCTCGAATTAGTGGCAGAATTGCAAATCGAATTTGATTGGTAGAAGCAAATTATTACGACCTCGTTTGGACCGATAAGAGGCTTTCGGTTTGTCAAAGAGGTTTACTCGGACGCGTCAAAAATGGGCTGGGGCGCGTATTGTGACAGCAAAGGTACACATGGCTTTTGGAGTAACTCGGAGAGGGGGTTGCACATTAACCAGCTCGAACTTATCACCGTATTGATGGCTCTTAAATGTTTTGTAAGCGATTTATATGATTGTGAAATCTTACTACGAATCGATAACACGACAGCTATTGCCTATGTTAATCGAATGGGAGGCGTACAATACGCCGCATTTGTTATTGCCGTACTTTCGTGAAGAGCCCAGACTATGCATAGCGGGCACGTTGAAAGATATTTGGAAGTAACGAAACCGCTTAGAGGCGATTACAATAATGTGTTAATCACATAAAGAAGGCCCTTCAAATCGGCGAGCACGCAAACAATAAGTCGTTGGATCCGATCAGAGTTGGCAAAAAGTGGCATGGGTCCCGAGTTCACGGCACACAGTACAAGGCACGCGTCTACGTCGGCCGCTTTAGCAAAGGGTTTAGATATCAGCGCGATAAAAAAATACCGCGGGGTGTTCTAAGGACTCGCAGGTATTTGCAAAATATTATAATCGGCCGATTAAGTCCGGCAGAAAAGAGTTTGCAGCGACTGTGTTCGCATAGTTATAATCGATTATTGGTTAGGATAATACTAGTTGCATTTTGTTAAATGTGAGGGACACGGATAAAAACCGTTGTTCCATTGTTCCTTGAGAGACCGTTGGTCTCGATTCAAGTTGTATTTTATGTTGCCTAAGGCTATTTGAAAAATAATAAATAAAAAAGGAAACTCGTAATATAATTAAATGATCAAATGAACTTACCTGTTGCGAAGTTCGATCGTAATTATATGTAGAGTCTCGTTTGAGATGATTACATCCCACCCTTGGAACGTTTTTTCGTTCCTTTTTCTATTCACTGCCCCTACATCTATTGAAATGTGTTAGTTTTATTATTTTCAATATTTGTTGGGTTATTTTAAACAGCATAACTTGGAGAGGAAACAACCGCATCGCCATGGGGACCCGGCGGTGCTTTTTTGTTGAGCTCTGAATATTCGTGAAACTAGCGTGTGAAAGTAGACGGTACTACGATGTAATCATCTCGGACAAGATACTACATATAATTACGATCGAACTTCACAACAGATGAGTTCGTTTGATCGTTTAATAAATAATTGCTGAATATATGAATTCACATGGTATTCGCATTTTGAAACTTCGATCTGCACAATATCGTATTACTAGCGAAACGTCTCTGCTTCATGAAGGATCGCCCCGGGTGTCAAACGCAAATATTTACAGCGGTTCTGTGCCCTCAGTTCTATCCTACGGCTAGTTTATTGTTTGGTAGCAGCACACCTCCCAAGGTCTGGTGCCTGTTTGTCCAGGTATCGGTTGCATATTACCGTCTTACCAACTCAGCGTCAATTTTTTGAGTACAATGAAGCTAACTCGATGTTTTGTTTTCTTATACTAGGGGCTTCGCCCCTGCGCGCTTCGCGCGCCAACCCCATCTCGGTGCTACGCGCCTCGGGCACTCGGCGCTGCGCGCCTCACTATTTCCTTACGCATTGTCTAGTAGACAGGCGAATTCCTTCATGTTGATTTGATGACAGGCCTGCACTTGCTGTCCACTTCAATTCCTTCTGTGCTTACTTTTCTTTTTTTCATCAATCTAAGCTTCCATTCGTTGGTTGAAAATTGGTGTTCCTTCTCTATTGATATCTATCTATCTCCTTGACTTGCTGAATTATTTTTGCTACCGCTCTGCCCGTTATTCTCCAAAATCACCTTCTTTACATTATTTTTTTCTCTATATTTATGTTGCTGTTCACTCCGTAAAACACCTCTTTCTCTTGTGGTCAACATCGATCATGGTCGTCCTCTTGCCTTGTTATAGGAATATTTGTTTATTATTATTCTCTAGCTTATTTGGTTCTTCGCACTTAAAATTTTATTTTCCTTTTTCCTTTGTGATACTTCCAACCATCCACCATCTTCATCGCCTTGTCTGCTGCTTGAAACTCCTCCTTTCTCCATTGTCATCGTAAATCCTGGCTGTCCTTTTGACTGTTTGGTGATATATTTAGATTTACTATTATTTGATTTTTACTTTTCATACTTATTACTCACTATCTGAATTCTATTTTGGTTCTGCAAGACATCAAAGTGTCCACTCTCTCCGTCACCGGTGAAGAGTAGCGAGAATTGTGTTCCATTTTGTGATCCGATCCGGTGTGGATGAATTTGTTCTTCGCGATACTCGATTTAACATATCTTAAAAATTTCCGCAGCTGCATATATTGCATTTTTATGCATATGTGACTTGTAATCACCAGGTCACCTTGTCACAGCACCGTTTGACTCATTACCTGTAATAAAACCCGCAAATGTAGACCAATTATCCACTATATTTGAAACGATACTCAGTCTCACCTCTGCGTGTCGATTTTGAGTGCCGTATACACAATACGCCAACGCGCGAAAAAGACAATTCCTGTCGGAAATCATCTTGATAATTTTCGTTTGCATGTTCATTTTTTGCGCGTCAGAAACAGATACCTATAAAGATTCATTGTCAAAGACTGTCATAAACAGCCGATGACAGCTGTCAAAGGGTTTGCTAGATGCTTTTTGTTTTGTTTTCGGGATCTCACCCCACCGCCAACTTCATGCGTATACTATTGTTATTATAATCTTTTTTTACTATTGTTATTATAATCTTTTTTTACTATTGTTATTATAATCTTTTTCTACGTTCATTTGTTTGAAACTTTTTTATTAGATAGAGAGATTAAAACATTTTTTTTTTTTCAAAACAGCTCAAAACCCGAGTTGTTGGACCACAAAATATCTTTTCACTTCACATTCTACGAAGAATAGGCAAAATGTTGGTTCTGCGGTCAGTTTGTTCGTTACAAAAAGAGGGACCACTTCAGGCCACTTAGTAAATTAATCAGCAATAACTAGAGCATATTTATTTTCAGAATGGGTTATCGGGAGAGGTCCGAAAATGTCCACCGCTATCCTGTCAAATGGAGCTCCCACGTTGTGAATTTGAAGAGAGCTTTGTCCTTTCGCTCGAGGTCTTTTCTTTGCCGTGCAGATTCGACATCTTCGACACCAATCTTCAACGTCCGTCCTGCAATGGGGCCAAAAGTTGAAGTTGCGAATTATGTCCAGAGTTTTATTCGAAGCGAAGTGTCCGCCTGCAGGAGAATCATGATAAAGAGCAAGAATCTCCGGAACTCGTGTCCTGGGAACCACAAGTTGCCACCTGATTTATTTCAAGACTGCAGATTCCCATTTTCGGTATAAAATTCCATCAATTAAAAGGATAGAGTCCCATTGAGCCCAATAAATTTTCAAATCTGGCTCGGCTGAAGATATATCCTGCCAGTTCGGGCGAGTTTCCGCTTCCTTCCAAGACTTCACTTGAGTCAAAGTGTCGTCCTCTTGTTGCGATTTTCTCCATTCCTCTTAGTTATTTTCGAGAAAAATCTTCCGTATTAAAACGGAGGGGTCTCGGTTTTTCTCTAATCGTGCACACTGTTTACGCTCTGGCATTTCCTTGCAGGGTCTTCGAGAGAGAGCATCGGCTTTTCCATGATGAATTCCTGCTCGATGCCGAATGTCAAAATCGTACTGTCCAAGCCTTTCTAACCATCTAGCTACCTGACCTTCCGGAGATTTGAACGAAAGTAGCCACCTGAGAGAAGCATGATCTGTACGTATCAAAAATCTCCTGCCGTACAAATGATGGTGAAAATGTACTACGGTCTTAACAACAGCTAAAAGCTCTCTACGACTGACACAATAATTCCTCTCGGTTTTACTCAAAACTCTGCTGAAATAGCTTATCACTCTCTCCTGACCTCCCTGAATTTGTGACAGAACCCCGCCTATTCCTGAAATAGAAGCATCAGTATCTAGAATAAAAGGAAGTTCGACCTCTGGATAAGCTAAAATCGGCGAAGAAATAAGATTTTCTTTTAATTTCTTGAAAGCCTCTTCGCATTCCGGGGTCCAGTCGAAAGGAATCTTGATTCCGGTCAAGTGATGGAGAGGTTCAGCTATACTAGCGAAACCGTTTACAAATCTTGTATAATACGTACAAAGGCCTAAAAGGCTTTGAATTTGTCCTTTATTTTTAGGTGTCGGCCAAGAAGAAACCTTCTCTATTTTGGATGGGTCGGTCTTCACACCTTATGCTGAGACGATATGTCCAAAGAAGCCTACTTTTTTCTGGAACAGATGGCATTTTTTCGGGCTTATTTTTAGGCCTGCTAGCTTCAGCCTAGCGAAAACTCGTCTGAGATTTTGAACTTCTTCTTCAAAGTTCTTGCCAAAAACGATTATATCGTCTAAATAAACGAGGCATATTTTGCCAGTGAGCCCATGGAGAACAGCCTCCATCATTCGTTCAAAGGTAGCCGGGGCATTACTTAAACCAAACGGCATAACCTTGAACTGCCATAATCCTCCCAAACCCGTGACAAAAGCTGTTTTTTCTTCATCCAGAGGATCCATTATGACCTGCCAGTATCCGCTCTGAAGATCTATGGTGCTGAACCAAGTTGCACCAGCTATCAGGTCGAGTGTCTCGTCGATTCTGGGTAGAGGGTAAGAATCTTTCTTCGTTATATCGTTCAGCTTCCTGTGATCGATACAAAATCGTTTGTATCCGTCCTTCTTGTTAACAAGGACTATTGGTGAGGCCCAGGGACTAGACGATGGTTCAATCACATCGTTCATTAACATGTCTTCCACAAGCTTCTTCACCTCTTCTCGGACGTTGAGAGCGAGTCTTCGAGGAGCTTGTTTTATTGGTGAACTCTCTCCGACGTCGATCTTGTGCTTGACAGAAGTACATCGGCCCTTATCACCACTATCTTTGACGAAAGAATCTATAAATTCTAGCAAAAGAGATTTGAACGATTCTACCTGAGCTGGATTCAACGAAATCGCAGATTTCTCAACAAGGCTCTGTAAATGTGAAGCAAAGTGTTGTTGAAAATCATCCTCTGAAAGTTCTATTTTCCGAATTCTAGGAGGAGTCCAATAAATTCCATTCCTATTCGTACAAAGAGTTATTTCGTGATTGTTTGAAGCTGGTGAATTTCTCTTGGTCGAGATAACACAGTTATGAGCTGTAAGAAAGTCTATTCCCAAAATACCTTCATCCTCTATATCTGCTATAAAAACCCTATGTAGAGAGTCGATACACCCAAAAAGGGTAATTTGGACAGTAACCTATCTTAAAACCGGGGTCGTCTCTCCAGTGGCTGTTCGCAGGGATAAAGAGGGAACAATCTGGTCATCGGATTTAAAGAGATCCGATCGAACTACGGTTACCTCCGCGCCGGTGTCTATTACCCAAAGTAAGTGTGAATTACCCATTTACAGTGCCGCGCGCGTAAAGACCAGACTGTCGTAGACTTCTAATTAAAAACTGTTCTCTAAGAGGGCTTTCACTCTTAACAATCTGCGATGATTTTCGCCCCGGCAAATCATCCGAAATAAGTTTTTTGGATGAGTTTCTGTTGAAGAGCTCGACTAAGGATTTGCTTCCCCTATTTCTACATCTCTCTTACGCCAGTTATAAGAGTTCGGATTTGAACTCTGCATTGGTTCTCCATTAATTTTTTCAATCAGAAAACAATGGTTGGCGTCGTGTCCTATTTTTTCCACAAAATATACAAGTCAAGCCGGTTTGATTTGTCATGACGGCGTTCCTAATTTCACGTTTGTTTTCCTGGTCTTGAAAAGAACCACGATTTTTTTGTTTAAAATTATTATTGTTATTTCTATTTCTGTAATTTTGAGGCTTCGAGTCTTCCGAGTGCTCAAAACCTCGTCTTTTTGAGGTGTTTTTGGACACCTCAATCCGACGAAGCTTGTTCAATCCAAAATATTGCTTTCGCATTGCCTCCACCTCAAGGGCTTTGGCCGTTGCCTCTCGCAGAGAAGTGAGACCCGACGTCCCAACGGCGATTTTGATTTCCGGATCACCAATTGCGTTTGAAAAAGCTTGAGCCGCTAATAAGTTACGAGACGGCTCGTGGTCTGGCAAAGCTACACGAGAAAGCCGTTCAATACCCTGGCTAAGTGTCGCGAGGTTTTCGTCTCGTCCTTGTCTTCTGGTCTGTAGATAAGCTGTATATAATTTTGTCAAATGGTCATTTCCGTATCTCAATTTAAGCGCGAAGCTAAGTTTTTTATAATCGGAAATTTCTTCCTTAGACAATGCCGTTAAAACATTCAAAGCCGGCCTTTAAAGACAAGAGGCAAGACTGTGGGCCATGATGGCGGAGTCCCACTGATTATGCTTTGCTATTGTACTAAATTGACGCTCATAACTCTGCCCATGGAATTTTTCTATCAAAAATTGGCGGTTTTAAAGGAAAAAAGGGTTTCTCGTTAATCTGAGCAGCAGCCCCAGGAAATCTCGAATTATTTAATTGACTGGAAATAGAATTTCGAGGCTGAACCTGAGACAGAGGCTCGGAAAAACCAATCTCATTATCTACTCTTGCTCTACAAATTGGGGATTCATCTATCCCCCTAATAAAAGGCACAGACCTTGAGTCACGAACATCCTCGGATCGTCCTGGATGTTGGACCTCCTGAGCAGCGGGAACGGGAACAGGAGCGGGAAGCGGAGTAGCAACTCTGGAACCACTAGGGGTGACGGCCGGTTCTCCTGAGCCGTTCACCTGATGGACAGCCTGAAGAGCTGTCACAGTCGTCCGGAACAGATCATGTAGACTGGTCTCGGAACGTTCTTGAGCTTCTTCATCTAGCCTCCGCTGCTCCAACTGAGAAGCAATTTCCCTTCCTTGTTGTTCTCGTTGAATAGCGAGTTCTTGTTTTCGCCGCTCTTGTTGATCAAGAAGCAGCTGGAGAAGTTGCTGTTGATGACGTTCAGCGGCTTCTTATTGTTGGGACATGATCTTCAGCAGATCAACCTGAGAGACCGCCGAAGGAATTGGAAGAGGGTCCACTGAAGGTGATGAGATTGTCTCGGAAACCCACGGATTTTCCGTGAAGGAAGGTTCTTCTCCGCCACTTCCCCTTCGACGAGAGCATGTCATCCGACTATTGCTCATAGTTAAAGTTCGCGCAATGAATTGACTCGATTAAAACTCTTAATCCCACTTCTGACACCAGCGTAACGCTCTTAGACGTTACGGAAATAAATATGGATCCGTGAGTTTGAATATCAAGCCAAAATCAAAGGCGTAAATAAAATGTCGTGAAAAAGCTTTAATTGCAAGATATGTGTTTCTGGTTTTAAGTCTGAAACAAGACTGTTTGTTACAATAATGTTGGTTGACGTAGCAACCTTATTCTTTTGAAAGACATATGAGGTTTATAAACGTCTTTTATCTATGATGACTACTAGTTCATTAAAAAGAGGGCAAAACGGGTGATTTCACCCTATGTAACAATATTTATCAAAATAAGCATAATCATTGATGATGTGACTAGTGCAACCACTATCCAGTAGCCTCTCTATCTGTGTTTCATTATCATTAACATTATTACATATATTTATAACCTCACTTTTCGCTTCTTCTACGCTTACATAAAATGCTCCCTTGTTTTAGTTATTCTCACGATATTCGGTCTGTTGTTTGCTCTGCTGAAAGCCCGGTCCACCTCGATAATCTCTTCACCCTCCTTGATAGTGCCCTCTACCTCTATATTGATAACCTCCTCGAGAGGGGCATCCTCGTTGGTAGTATCCTCGAGAGGATCCTTCGTATCTTTCTCGCATTCGTCCTCTACCTTGTACTCCCGACGTCGAATTTGTTTTGTCGCAGAACCTTGCATAATGTCCATACTCGTTGCATGAGTAGTACTTAACTTTGCTTATCGTTTTACTATTATTATTCTCCGCAGCGAAGGCACCCGATTTTTCTACGTTTGTCTCACTTTCGGGATTTTTTTTCTTCAAGGGCTTTCATTTTGATTTTGCTTTGTAAATATTTTGCTGTTCGCTCAGCTGCCGGTATTATATCAATTAGATCACCTATATAGCTATACGTTGCTGGCAGCGCTCTGAGCATGTAGTTCAGTTTTTTCAGATTCAAAGACTGTAGCTTCCACGGCCTTCAAGGCATTAACCGACTTTTCAAAGTCGTCAAAGAAACTGTTCTCATCAATGTAATTTTTAAACTTTACACTTTCTAGATTAGTTCTACATACCATCTGTAAAGTTGTTGATTCCTTTGAATATAACTGATCAAACCTTTTCATAATTTTACAGGCTGATTTTTCATCATTTATGTATTCTCATTGTCTATTCGAAATCGCACTACAGATATAATTTGTAGATTTCAACTCCAGTGGATTCTATATTTCATTCCTATCAGTGGCAGTTTTTTCAACATCAACAGCTTTCTTACAAGCCTAGGCAAATCAAGCGGAGCAATCGGAAGCGGAAATTCAAAGTTGGCGACCGGGTTCGAATCAGCAAGTTTGCATTCATACATCTACTCACTCTTCAGTGGTTTCTATGCACTCTCTCGCTCAGTTATGATCACTCTTATCACTACACAATTTGATTAAGTTCGTGGCACAGTTTTAAGCACTTATTAATAACTTCAAGAGACTGACGCCGCGACGCGAGAACCCTTCCCGACCGTGTATAGATCAGAGTATTACTCTCTAATCGTCGGTGGCGGAAAAGGACTTGTAACCTCTACACATGGTAGCTTTGAAGAAGCCAGGTTCCGTTGATATCGTTATTCGGCTATTTCTAACGGAACTAACTTCGCTTGCTCGTCCGACACCCCTTGGAGCGTCGGACAGCGAGCAAGGTTTTTGCTGATTTTTCAATTTAGAACAAAGGCTCGCCTAGCGATAATCATTCTTGAAGCGCGTGATCTCGCGCTCGCCTCATCCCGGTGTTGGTTACACTCGGGATCTGGCGGGCGCGGGGACGCTGACGTTGCGACGATCAACTGCGCCGTTGCGCTTTGGTCGTGCCACGAACTGTTTTATATAATGGCTAAATTATATGGATATAATAATGAATTTAAGGCTATGCTCCCTCGTCTATTTTAAAAGCGATATTGATAGTTAATGACATATTGGTATATAATGTTATATTTGGGTGTGCATACATGCGGCGTTCGTGACAATAGTAATAGTAATACGCGTAATAGTAATACTCGGAAAACTTGTCTTCATTATCTAAAAACTTTTTTCAAATTCCGAAAATTTTTCTCGTGGTAAGAAAATAAATATGATTATTTTTCGAGATAATCATGACAAAAACAAGAACAACAACAACAATAATACCAAACGAAACCGACTGACGTACACCATTAGAGACAGCAAGACGCGATGCTGGAAGAAGCTCTGCAATGAGGTGAACAGCGACCCCTATGGTGCCCGTTACAACGTTGTGACCGGTAGGCTAGGGACCTTGATCCCGCCGGAACTCAAATATGCTGAAACCGCACGACGGATCGTGGATGGACTGTTTCCGACGCACCAAACGCGTACGGAAGCAACGAACGACGACTAGACGACGGTGCCCTCCGTCTTCACCACCGAGGAGCTCGTCGGAGCGACCAAAGCAATGAAAAGGGGTGAGGCGCTAGGACTGGACGGGGTACCAGCGGAGGTTCTTCGGCTCATGGCGAGCCTGAGGCCGGAGTTACTTTTTGACCTCTACAGTACGTGCCTCACGACAGGAACATTCCGCGACCGGTGGAAGGTGGCGAAGTTGCTCCTTATCTCAAAAAGTAAGGGTGACCCCAGCACGCCATTGGCCTACCGGCCGCTGAGCTTACTGGACACGACAGAGAAACTGTACGAACAGTTTCTGCGACCACGACGCACAGACGCGATACGGGACGGCGGAGGCCTCTCAGATTAGCAGTTCGGCTTCCGGAGGGGTCGATCTATGATTGGAGCGATCGAAGAGATGGTTGACTCCTTTCGGTCGACAGACAGACATTGCCAGGCTGCGCAACCCGTCGCGCTGCTGGTGACGCTTGACGTTAAGAACGCCTTCAACTCGGCCAGGTGGGTGGACATCCTAGAGTCGCTGAGAGGCGACTTCGGGGTCCCACCTTACTTGCTCCGAGTTGTTGAAGACTACCTTCGGAATAAACGGCTGACGTACGAAACGACCGAAGGTCAAGTGACGCGACAGATCACCACCGGGGTCGCTCAAGGTTCCATACTAGGACCTGACTTTTGGAACGGGATCTATGACAGCCTTCTCAGACTGGAGCTCCCGCTCGGCGTTCGCCTGGTCGCTCACGCTGACGACGTGGCGGCAGTGATAGTCAAGCGCACTCCAGATCTGGTACAATACGCACTGAACCAGGCAATGAGACGAGTCGGACGGTGGATGACTGACCACGGATTGCAACTCGCGACGGAGAAGACAGAACTGATGCTTCTCACCAGAAGACGAATACCGATCATACTACGCAAGATGGTCGAGACGGACGAGATCGAGACCAGAGGGGAAGTCAAGTACCTGGGGGTGACCCCGGATACGAAGATGACCTACAACGCACGGCTCAGAAGGCGGCTGAAAGGATAGCATCCCTATGCCGCCTGATGGAAAACACAAACGGATCGAGACCAGGGAAACGGACTCTTTTGATGTAGACGCTGAACTCGATCCTCCTCTACGGTGCAGAGATCTGGGCAGACTCCTTGAAGACTAAGAAAAGCGTGGTGACGACGGTACAGAGATGAAGCGCGTTGAGGATCGCTTGTTCCTATCGGACGGTCTCAGCACAGGCCGTTCTGGTGGTGGCAGGTGTGATTCCCATAGACCTTCTCACGTTCGAGCGCAAGAGGGTTTACGGAAGAGATACGGATGTTACCCGACGGGACGCGGCGACAATACAGACGCGGCTAGAACGGTTGATGGAAAAAATTACAGGAAACTGGACGATACGACTTATGAAGGACCTGAGACCGTGGATCCAGAGGGGGTTTGGATATGTGAATTTTAAAGTCACCCAGCTTCTGAAGGGCCTCGGTTATTTTAGACGGTACTCATACAGTTTGAACGGAGTACGGACGCCCAACTGTACGTACTGCGGACACGGACGAGATGACGCGGAACACACGTTCTTCAAATGTGACCGTTGGACGAAACTGAGACAGAGACTGGAGACGGTTGTGGGAGGCATCACTTCTGACAACATTGTCGGAGTGATGCACCATAGTACAGACACAATCTTACACAGAGACAATCTGATGACGTGAGAACGCGGACGGCTGCCTGACGTAACGTAACTGACGGACGGCCTGCACTGGACCGACGGACAGACTGACAAGACTCACACAGACAAAGCCCACAGCTAGAAGTAATATCACCATAGTTCCTGGCTGGGGGCGTTGCACAGGAGGTGGCGGTTTAGTGGGTAGGCCATTCTGGAGTCCCACATCCGCGCTAGCCCACATGACTGGCGTGAATCCGTGACTTGGATTCCGCAACTCCTCGGAAAAAAAAAAATGGTATCAACAATAATAATGATAATGATGATGATGATGATAATAATGATAATAATGACAATAAGAACAACAACAACAACAACAACAACAACAATGACAATAATAATAATAATAATAAATGAATAATTGTGAAGTACATGAATTCACTTTTCGAAACTTCAGATCCATTCAATATCGTATTGATGGTGAAACGTTTCCGCCTGATTGTGGATCGTTTGAGGCGTCAAATGAAGATATTTACAACAATTCTACGTCTACAGTTTTATCCTATAGATATTGGGGGGTTGCGGCAAACCCCTAAGGTACAGTGTCGGTCTTTCCAAGTATCTATCGCCACTTGTCATCTTGCCAACTCAGAGCCAATTTTTTTTGTATGATCGTGCTTCCTTTGTGTTTTTTACTGCGTATTAAACACTGGGGAAGGGTCAACTCTTGGTAAGCCATCAGACATTTCTTATGATCATTAAACGTGATACTATTTATCGTTGAATTTTTCACACCCTTGGCACGCTTACTAACTTTTACGCCATTACCATATTTTTCCTCATCCTCACACCTCGTAGTAAATGTGTACAGCTTTGCTCGCAGCCCCACAAACTCGGTCATAATTGTACCATTATTTTTATCCTTCATTTACCCTCGTCGTTTCTTATTTTTAAGAGGAATACCATACACATTGTCAGGCGGATAATCAGAGGTGTCAAACATTGCGTTCATATCACGCTTGACGATATCACAGATATGAGGTACATTGAATTGATAAATAAGGCTGTCTGTGTCGGTATACAACAATTTGACCTGTTTGTTCGAAAAGTTGGATTTGACATAATTATAGTGGAAATCATACAAAATGATTTTTGACAAATCTAGAATTGATGCGTTGACGTCGATAGGTTTATAGAAACAAACTTTGACGATCCAATTCTATAATAACTATATCCTCGTCAAATACGGTACAGCTACGAACGTTCGGTCGGGCAATAAGCGTTCTCGCACCACCTCTTCCATCCCATTTTGTGACTAATTTAACATCTTTGCGTTTGCGTGCATTCTCCATAGCCTTGCTGAACACCGCGTTATTCATGAGTTTATAAAAGTTTACGTCAAATTCATTCCTAGACTGCTTGCGCATGTCGGTGTTAAGAGTGATGTAAGGCTCGAGCCATTGAGATTGTGCAAACTTTAAAACACTGTGTACTTTTTTTAATCTTATGCCTAAACTTAAACATTGCTTCCAATTTCCATAATGTATGACATATCTTGTTTTCGGGTGACGGGTGGTCACGAGTTTGGCGATTTTACTACCTGGAGGTAGTGAAACGCTTGGGACAAAGAGGCAAATCTCTATGATCCTCGTGAAGCTCTATAGGATATTCCAAATCCACCTCCAGAAAGTAACCAATCGGTAAATCGTCTGGATGGTTTGTAATATCAACATACTCATACTCCCACTCGAACGAGTCGATTAGTAAATGCACGTTCATAGCTGCACAGTACAGATTATTTACATCAAAATACATGAAGTATGACTCCGCTTTGTTTGGATCAAAATCTTCACGAATAAACCTGTTATTGGCCCGAGCGTGTCGATTAGAGCACTGCGCTACGTCGCCTCGAATGGCTCTTTCAATGAATAATATTAGTTCCGTGTCGTCTAAAAGTTGTAAATTTACTCCTGTGTATTTGAGCATCGCGTCAAAAGCAAGTCCCGGCGCTGTGTAGTAGTGCAACGAATCTGAATCGTGTGTTTTGAAGCAGCTGGCGCGGAAATTTGGGAAAATGTCTACGAGCAAAAGAATATCCGTTTTCAAGTATAAATCCGAATACGCACCTAATGTCTCTACGTTAAGTTCATCCTAAACAGTTTTCGCGTGCTCCTGATCAGCGTCTGAAATATTTGAATTGGTGAGTTGAGAGTCGAAATGCTTCTTTGCAGGTAACTGAGTTTCAACGAGCTTCTGCCAACAATCGACGTATTCATAGGGAAAACCGTCTTTGCGAGTCATCAAACTGAACTGAGTCGGATTATTGTAGAATTTAGGCGTTATGTTTATCGGCATCGGCTGAATGTGACGAGAGTTCATCGATGCTGCTAGCCATGAAACGAAAGGAATCAATAAATCTCAAGCGCATCATTGTCCCATCAACGCGTTTTGTGAAGGATATACCGGGACAATCTCTTGAAACTATACATATAATGCGCATGCGCGAGTTTTATCGGCTGCTTGGGCAGGCTGGCCACTCCAAGTTTCAGCTGTCAAACTCTGTTTCTGGCGGCGGCGTAGTTCATACGAATTTTTGAAGTTAGAATCTCAAACAGTCGAGGTAGTGACTCGGAAAGTTGATACTAATGCTCTTTGAAAATTGGCTTTATTCGACTAAAATGAGAAATCTATTTAAATGTTGGGTGCTTGGAAGAAACGCAGCAGGTAGGTGCGAACACTTTATTTAATCATTTTTATCATTTCGTACATTAGGAATAACAATAAAACTTTTATCTATCAACAGGTGATACGGCTAAAATAATTACATCTCTGATATTCACTGTTATCTGCCCATTCAATTTGTCAGACGTACAAAGATCATCGCCACTTTCAAGCAACTAAGCAACTCTCTCACTCTTCTGTGATTTCAGGTGGTAATATTGAATTGTACCACTTTCGAAAATGAGACATTAAACCGAGCGTTCAAGAAATTCAAATATCTCACTATCTGTAACGGAACTGTGAATCTTTTTTTTCTTGGAAATAGTTCAACAAAATTTACGAATAGTCGATAGCCAATGTATTTTTTCCGATTAACAAATTATTGCTACTACTATTTAAAATTTCCGAATGATTATCAGAATTTATTTCGCAAATTTTCAATGATGTTCGATTAAATAAATGAAGAGAACCTAATACTCAAATTGAAAATTCAAGTAATACTAGATTTATTAAAATGATTTCTGTATTTCATGTTAGTGCGGTTCGAAACGAAGAAAATCTAATCGAAAGCGTAGAACTCAGGAACGTAAATCACATCCTGTAACACAAGTTAAAAATCAAGTTTCTCAAAATGCGCCTCAATGTCGCAATTAGCTTCAAGGACAATCATGTTTTAGAGTAATGTCGGAACATTATTACGAGGATCTTAACTTATCGGATTCAAGATTGTGTCCCTTGTTCCATCAAAATAAATAAATATCTAATTTTTAACCAAGTTTATGAAGATTTTTTTCCAAATAATGTAATCCGATACAATATCTTGTTCTTAGTCCTCCGAACATCACCTTCTAACATGGATATTTGGAAAGAGTCCCTTTGTTGCAGAAAAAAATAATTAAATTACAATGGTGCACAGAATAATTCCTCGGTAGAATGAATTGGCAGCAACGGTTAAGTAACAAACTTATCGCTATAAGCTCAATCAAAGTAAAATGATGGGATATTCAGCCATTATGATCTGTAGTATATCCCGCTCTTCAATTTTGCCTCAACTGATGTTAAGAAGGTGGCGATGGCCTGATAAAATTCACTCTTGCACCTGATGTCTGACGAAACAACCAGGTTCAATGGTTCCAATGATTGCACCGCTCGAGAAACCAGGACCCTTGCCACCTAAACGTTTTGACCATCAGGTAAGGCATAATTTTCCTCGTGTTAATTAAAGTTTAAACTTCGAGCCTGCTGGAAAAAAAACGAATTTAATCATTGAATCCATGTTAAAATATTGTCATTGTCAAAGATCACGTAATTGAAAATTTACTTACATGCTTCGATGCCTGACAAATTTAGTCCCGCTTTGACAATGAATTATTTCGTACCTGAAAATATTAGAAGCTATTATTATTAAACAGGATCTTTTGGCATTTTTGAATACAACTAATTTCCAATAAAATTCACAAAACATAAAACGTTAATGAGACGCATTGCCACCAGACATCACCTGGCTTAATGCTCGAAAATTACAATCACAAATTAATGATCGTTAGATATCGTTTGACGTATTGCTTTTGTGAATACCATTTATTGAATTTGTATTGAGGAGTTTTTTCATAGTCCATATTTTTTCGAAATCAACAAAATTTTTCGATTAGCAAATTGACAATATGATCGCAAATATCACGGTATGATCGCGAGGTTACTGAAATTCGTTTACCTGAACCGCTGAATACGAGGTGAATAAACATCGCCGATCACATCACGAAACTATTTCCTTGTTTTCCTACGTAATGATGAAGAGGGACATCGATTTCTAGAATTGAAACTCAGAGAACCTGTTTGGTTTCAGCAGGATGGAGCCCCACCGCACTTCACACGTGCGGTGCGTGATTACCTCGACCAACAATTCCCTGGACGCTTGATTGGCAGGGCAAGCCCGGAGGTCGAGTGGCCAGCCCGTTCACCTGATCTCGCTCCCTTGGACTACGGCTTGTGGGGCCGTTTGAAAAATGTTCTGTATGCCCAAGGTAGGATTGAAGACCTTGCCGCACTGCAAGCTAGGATCTTGGACATCCTGCAGAACCTGTCTCCGGATATTATATCCAACACGACAAATGCCTTCTACGACCGGCTCGGTTACTGCGCTGCAGCTGCTGGAGGGCATTTCGAGCACTTTTTGAAAGGCAACCAATGGCCAGACGAGGGGTGATCAGAAGAGTGGAGATTGGTCTCCCAGTGTTTTCGGACGATTGTCTTGTAAGTTATTGTTTTGTTTCCTAATTTTTCATTAATAGCATGACTTACACTGTAATATTAACTGTTGTTCTTTTTCTCTTTTCATTTTTGGATATCTGGTGAACCCTCTTTGTTAACGGAACATTGATTGTTGTACAATGGAGCTGCAAAAACTTTGTCAACTAATCAATGATGTCGGCGAGGGTTTTTGTGAGTATTGCGTCGGGTACGTTTTCTGTTAATTGCTACTCTTTGTCCTCCTAAGCTTCGTGTTTAAGATGAATAATTTCTTCATTCCTTGTTACTCATTTCTTTTATTTATTTCATGTTCATCGGCACTAATTACTGACTTCTGGAGCACTGCACCGTAACGAATCTACTCTGGAAATACCTTCCACTGGGTCTCAACCATTCATTTATTTTTAATTTTATGTAAATAAAGAATCTGTTCACAATAAACATTGTTTTTACTTACCCACTTCTGTTTGTCCAGACTCCCACTTGTTAATGACATTTCACGTTGAATTTCAGATTTCTTCTTACAATAAATAACACCCAATTTCTGTATCATTTGATATTTGCTTTTCCGTTAAATTCTTTATTGCGTCGGTTGAATATCTTCCAAAATCAACCACGGTATTGCTGAACGATACTGTTCTTCTTAGACAATTCACACTACGTAAAAATAAACAGCAGCATAACCTCAATCCACGGCTTTACGCGCGAGAGAATTACAGCTTTTGTTTCATTTTGTGTACGTTGGCGGCTTGCTCAGCAGAAGAAAACATCACCGCGGCGCGATTTCACCGACCAATGAGGTTAAATTATTTGGCGCATGCGCGTTATATGTATAGTTTCAAGAGATTGTCCCGGTATATTTTTCCTTATTCATGGGTAGCAGTGAAATTTCACCGCGAAAAGTTGATGCTGGGGATTTTATTAAAAAGTGAGAATCCTAACCGGTTAAATTGTTAAAAACTATTGGAATTGTATGCGTCTCTCCGAAATTCAAATTACACCGATTATGAGCAGGACCACAATATTTACCCGTGAAGTGACAGTGATTGTGACACTTTTTCTCCGCAGGGATGAACAGCTTTTCGCAAATATAACAATCATTTGCGCGCATGTGACGATCGCGTTGCACTTGGGTAAGAGACTCCATCGGAATTATGTTTTTGATGCGTGACTCTACTTGGGTCGATAAATCTTTAAGCTGCTGCATGAACCAATCTATGCAATCGGCACCGTGTTTACTGTGGAACTCCGATAAAGTCTCATCGTACGCGCAATGTATATAGTATGCTACACTGTGCGGGATATGCTTTTTAATTTCATGAGTCTCACGAGTTTCAAATTCATCTGCGGACTCGGGGATTAATATACATCCGAGATCGGCGTATACGACAAACGGGGCGGTACCTTTGTTTTTAAAATTGGAAAATGTCAAATTTTCACAATTGGGCAATTCCATGCGTTCTTTATTTAACATACTGCAATCTTGTCGATGGTTGTCGTAGGCATGTTGTCGTAGGCATGTTTAAGTGAAGTGAAGTGGCACAAGCATCTGTCACATAAAAATAGCTGACCATTGTAATTAGACAATTGTTTGCTCACGAATCGTGAAAAATCTTTAATCCAAACAAAGTGGAATCTCGATGCAAACTCACCGGTCATGTCGTCTTCCGGTTACTCTCAACCATTAGAAGATAAGGAGGGAATAATGACGTCAGAGACGACTGGGCCTACCCTTTACCCATCCCGCCATCAAAGAATAAAAAAAGGTCAACGAAAAGCATGTAGTGGGCTGTGTTTGATGGGGGAAAAAATCTTGTCTTGTCAATTCTTGACCGGATGGTTTGCGCGCATACCGTTCTTGCGGTCACGACTCTTCATGGCTTACAGCTCTGAGGTTGGAAACCTCCAACTCCTATTAGCTTGGGACATGCGAGGAGAAAAAAATCGGTCAACGAAAAAGCAGGTAGTGGGCAGCGATTGATGGGGCGAAAAATCAAAATGGTTGCTTATTCGAATAAGAAGAAATCAAAAACCTGCACACCCCAACCAACGTTGGGGCATGTGATGGGAAAAAAATCGATCAACGAAAAAGCAGGTAGTGGACTGCGTTTGCCAGAGGAAAAATCGAAATAGCTGCCATCTGACTAAGCAATAATCAAAATGGCTGCCCATCTGACTAGCAAAAATTTTAAATATCGACTGGCTGTCGATTAAATCGAGTGATAATACAGGTGGCGCCATCTATGTTAACAGTCGGATACAATGCGGGTTCTGAACCATTCTATGGTAACATACCGACTGTCGGTAAGGTAGGAATCCGGATACAAGAGTTCCAACTCACTGCGTGGGCTAGAACTCTTGCATCCCCACTATTGACGTTAAAATCAACTGGTTCCTTGTCTTTGTCGTCGAATATTGTTGCAACAGACAAGTCACGTGCCAATCCAGATATTATTCTCTTCTTCACTCTTGTTCGACGGATGATTAGAATCCTTGTGTTCACCTTCAGGTTTCGTCGTTTACCCACGTTGAAATGAAAGATGAGAGCAGTATGGATCGTAACAATGTCAAAGATTCGATGAACTTTATACTGTATATATGGAACTTTGTAAATTTCAAAATTGACTAAATTTTCAACCTCTGCGGAGTATTATGATTGTCGTTCTGTACAGTTCGGCGTCTTTCCGCAGTCTCCTCGCTCAGCTTCTGATCTCCGGATTTCTCGCTCGTTACACCACATTGGTCAAAGATCACTTCTCTCTTGTCAAGTCAACTCAGAAATGTTGCCGCCCATATTCGAATACTTGTAATGTCACAAATATTCGTGAGCTTGAGCCGTTTAAGTCTGGCGATTGCAGACGTGCTGCCCAGAAAGATGGCTTGGGTCTTAGCCACGTTTAACTTAAGGGCGTTGGCCGCAGCCCAACCTGTCACAGCGTCAATGTCGTTGATGCTACAGATAGCATCCGTCAGGCCGCAAAAAGGAGTCTGCAGGTAAATTTGCAGATCGTCTGCATAAATTAGATGGTTAGAGAAACGCAAGACACTGGACAAGTCATTATTAAAAATCAGAAATAGAAGGGGGCCCAGTACCGAGCCTTGAGGTACACCTTGGTCGAGGCTTTGCCAAGAAGATGATTTCCCATCGCTACCAGCCACTGCCTGCGATCTACCCTGTAGATAGTTGGCTATCCAGTTCAAGGCGCTCCGAGGAAAACCCATATCGTACAGTTTGCTGAGCAGGATAGAATAAGGAATAGAATCAAAATCCTTTCGAAAATCAAATAGAATAAACAGGGTTACCTTACGGTTGTCGATTCCTTTGCGAATATCTTCGGTGAGCCTCAGTAGAGCTGATTGTGTATTAAGTGCAGGGAGAAAACCTGACTGACGGAGGTCAAGCAAGCCTCGGCTGTCAAGAAAAGCCATGATCTGGTTCAAAACAATGCGCTCGAACACCTTAGAGAGGATGCAGAGATTCGAAATTGGCCGGTAATGCTCAAGAGAGAAAGGAGACTTGACCTTAGCAAGCGGCAGGACACGCGCTTCCTTCCATTGGGAAGGATAAACTGCTAAAGTCAGCGACAAATTAATAAGCGTCAAAATAAACGGGAATAGCAGAGGTAGCGAATCCTTGAAATTTCGCAGCGACAAATCGTCCACACCTCGCGATTGCGACGTGAAATCTGAAATCGCTCTCCGGAGCGCTTCAGGTGTTATATCGCTGAAGTAGAAGAAAAAATCATTGTAAGCTGGAGGGTCGGGTCGTTGCGCTACACTGGAAAAGTACGAATTCAGTTGGTCCGGAGAGAAAAGACCCTGATCATTGGGGACCGAAGCCAGTAGTCCAAGATGCTTTAGCTCCTTCCAGAGCGCACGGGAATCCTCGGAGCCGGACAGCTTGCCCGCGTAGAATTTCGACCGAGTCTCAGGGATGCGTTTAGACGCAAAATCGCGAGCCTCTCGGTGGCGTTCGAGTAAAACAGGACTTCTGGACCGATGGTAGGCTCTATAAATCAAGTCCCTGGTGCAAATAAGTTAATGAAGCTCCGGCGAAATCCACGGAGGAGTAGTCCGTCTGGAAGAGGAGGACGCGTACGGAGCAAGCTGGTCTAATGCAGCGATTGTGTTCTTCCGCAGAAAATCAAACAATTCATCTACCGTCGCGGAAAAGAAAAAAGCATGCCAGTCCAAGCTTTCCAATTCGAAGAGGGAAGCCTGCGATGAGAAATTCCGGTGCGTGCGGGCTCGAAAAGTTGTTATTCAAGAAATTCTTCGTTTACCGGCTGTAACCTTTGATGCGATAATCACAGCGTATTGAGTCTGCGCCCAGTCGATTTCTCTGGCAAAATCACGTCGAAATATTGCATGGAAGAACACATTGCAGCACTTGTCAGAATCACCAAAATTTCCGTCAAAAATGCGAAGGGGTTGGTTAGCCTTACTATTTCTTCAGTTTTGAAGCTGAAAATTTTTGGTCCCAGATGCGATTTGAATGACACTTTCCTGACTAATTAGACACTTACGAACTCAGAAAACGCAGCGAAAAGAGTGTTGGATCAACAGGAGAGAAATGGCGAGAAAAACTCTTCGTTTCTCGGCTGTAACTATTCCGTCCATCGCAGCAAATTGGGATTGCGCCCAATCGGTTTCTCTTGCAAAATTACGTCGAAATAGTGCATGAAAGTATTCATTCCAGCACTTGTCAAAATCGCGAAAATTTTCGCCATAAATGCGACGGGGTTAGCCTTTCCGGAGCCGAAAAGTTTTGGTCTCAGATTCGAATTGGATCACCCTCTCCTGATTAATTAGGTTCCCAGGAACTTTGAAAACGCAGTGAAAAGAGCATGGGATCAACAGTTGAAAAATGGTGAAAAAAATTCATCGTCTTTCAGCTGCAAATTTTGATGAGTCGATCGCAGCGTATTGAGACTGCGCCCAATCGATTTTTATAGCGAAACAACATCGAGGAGTGAATGAAAAAACATTCCCGCACTTGCCAAAATCGCGAAAATTTTCGTCAAAAATGCACAGCGGTTAGACTTAGTATTTCTTCAGTTTGAGAGCCGAATAATTTTTGGTCTTGGAATCTATGTGAATGACCTTTTCCTGACTAATTGGACCCCCAAAAACTCAGAAAACGCAGTAAAGAGAGCATGGGATCAACTGGAAAGAAGTGTCAAGCAAAATTCTCCGTTCTTTGGTCGTAACTTTTCATGTATTGATCGCAGCGTATTGGAACTGCGCTGAGTCGATTTCTCTGGCAAAGTTAGGTTGAATTAGTGCATGAAAGAACCCATTTCAGCACTTGTTGGAATCACCAAAATTTCCGCCAGAAATACAGACGTAATTTTGGCAGAGAAATCGATTGGGCGCAGTCCAAATACGCTGCAATCAACGCATCGAAAGTTACAGCTGAATGACGGAGAATTTCGTTCGCCGTTTCTCTCCTGTTGATCCTGTGCTCTTTTCACTGCGCTTCCTGAGTTCCGGAGTGTCCAATTACTCAGAAAATGGTCATCTGCATCGATTCTGAAACCAAAGATTTTCGGCTCCAAAGCTGAAGAAATAGTAAAGCAACCCCTTCGCATTGTTGGCAAAAATTTTCGCGATTCTGACAAGTGCTGAAATAGGTTTCTCCATGCGATTTTTCTACGGAATTTTGCGAAAGAAATCGATTGGGGGTAATCTCCATACGCTGCGATCAACGCATCAAGAGTTATAGCCGAAAAACGATTAATTTTGCTCGCTATTTTTATTCTGTTGTTACAACGTTCTTTTCGCGACGTTTTCTGAGTTCCTGCATGTCCAATTAGTCAGGAAATGGTCATTCAAATATAATCTGAAGACAAAAATTTTCAGCTCCAAATCTGAATAAATAGTAAGGCTAACCGAACTTCCGGTTCCGGCGAGTACGCTTGAAAACCTGCTTGTGTCACTTTGCCTTTTTCGCTTGCTTGCTGCCGCTTCCTGCCTTCGGGCATTTTTGTTGCAGAACCTCTCGCCTGCGCCTCAATGCTAGCCATCCGATACTCAGTAGGGTTTGATGGCTTGCTGCTTTTTGTTGCTCTTGCTGCTCTTTTGGAAACTCACAGTTCGTATTCACCTGGATGTGTTTATTTTAATATCAACTGTCACAGCACTTCGTCTACTTCCTTGTCACATGCCTGGACTGCTCCACGCATGCGCAGCTCCTCTTACGCATCCACCGCACGTTACTACGCATGCTCCTCTTTCCACCTGCTTACACCGCGTGAGGATAGCGGCTGAACATTGGACTTCCGCCTTTCTTCACCTGACCTGCTGCTGTGACCATCCCCGTGCAGTCTCGTCCATCTTTACCGACTGTGTTCTTATCTCAATCGTAAGTGATAGCAGCCGAGTGTAAAATTTCGACTATACTTGTTTCCTGAATTGGGATCATGGCTCCGACCCGAACCTGTTTTGGTTGCAGCAGGAGTATTGTCAAACTAGCGTCTCACTGCACCTCGTGCAAAGCCTTCTATCATCCTGGCTGCGTAAAAAGGAAGTCCTGCTGCTGGTATGCTGCTTTCAAGGAAGTAGTCCTGAAGCCGCCTACCACTTCTCAGTCTACGTCTCAACCATCTCAACCCTCAGATGAGCCCACTGGGCTCTCCACTTCGTCCTCTTAGCAGCTGTTGGACGACTTACTGTGCGGTGCTGCCTCCTCATCTCAGGCGGCTTCTGTCTTGGTCCCGATGTCAACTCCTGCTGGCCCTTTGACACTGGATGAGGTGTACCGTCTCCTTCACGCCTGCTTTGACGACTTTGACGCCCGGCTCAGTGGTCTTACCGTGCTCCGGGATCAGGTAGATGAAAATTCCAGGAAAATACACAAACTGGAACAGGAAAACCAGGCTCTTCGTGGGGAAGTCATGGCCTTGCGCCAGTCCCAATTTTCTGAGCATGCTGAGCACAGACGTGTTACGGTGGCCGTTCATGAGGCCGAAGTCATAATTTCTGGAGCTCCGTGTCCTTTCGTAGAATTCACAGGTGCGATCGTCAAGCAGGTCGCGGCTGCTGTGGATTATCCTTTGTTGAACTCAGACATTGTGTCCTTTAGATTTTTGATCTCTCGCGCGCGAGCCTGCGATGATAGATCTTGGGCTTATTCTTGACAGCAAGCTTTCTTGGACTGCCCAAATCAACCTCATCTCAAATTGAGTGCAGGCCACTCTGCGTCAGCTTTCTGCTTCGCGCCGCTTACTCTCTCGCTCGTTGCACAGGTGCCTCGTTGTAGCTCTGGTCTTTCCTTTGTTCGACTATTGCTCCGTGGTCTTCCTCGATCTTTCATCCAGCCCTAACCTCAAGTTGCAGCGCCTTCTGAACAGTTTGTCCGCTTTGTTAATGGCGTTGCTCGAGACGTTTCCGTCCATACCTTTCGCAGGGAGTTGGGCTGGCTTACAATTAGCGACCGACGATTTTACCTCCTCCTGATTGCAGTATTTAACATCTTGCGCACGGGGCAACCTGCATACTTGTCTGCATTATTCGCAACTCGTGCACCTGTTGCTTCCACCTCCACGTTGCGGAATCCAGGGGACCTTGTGCTGCTCCCTCCACGTTCTGAGGCTTTTCCTCACTCTCTGACGGTCAGAGGCGCTCGACACTGGAATTCTCTACCTACCGAACTCAGGTCTATCTCGACCCTTGCTGTTTGAACGTGATCTCTTTCAGCATCTCTTCCGGACAGAAGAGACTCGCTCTTGATGGCGATTTGTCACCTAGTTTTCTCCACTTCCTGCTTCCAATGTTTTTATGTTGCTGCTTTCTTCGCTTTCTTCTGCTTTCTTTTCTTCTGACATTGTCTTCGCCGTCTTTCACTCTTCCAACCTTTGGGTCCGTCTATCTCTATATTTCTACTCTTGTGCATGTCGTTCTAGTTCTCTATCATTATTTTGTGCTCCTCTTTACACTAATTATAAAAGTAGGCTAAGTTTTGAGGAATCTGTACATATATAACTTTCTATATTGTTGTTTCTCAATATGGATATGAAAAAGATATTAATAAAAACCATCAAACCATCAAACCCTTCTGCATTTTTGATGAAAAATTTCGCAATTTTGACAAATGCTGGAATATGTTTTATCATGCACTATTTCGACGCAATTATGCGAGAGAAACGAATTGGGCGAAGTCCCGAAACGCTGCGATGGACGCATCAAAAGTGACAGCCGAAAATCGATAAATTGAGCTCTCCATCTCTCTCCTGTCGATCTCACACTCTTATCGCTGCGTTTTCTGAGTTCCTGGGAGTGCAGTTAGTCAGTAAAGGATCTCTCAATAAGATCCTGAAATTAAAAATTCTCCGCTTCAAACTAAAAATATAGTAAAGCTAACCTTTCCATTTGTGGCGAAAATTTGCGCGAATCCGACAAGTACTGTGATAGATTCTTTCAAGAACTATTCCGACATGATTTTTCCAGAAAATTTGAGTGAGTGCAGTCCCGATACGCTGCGATTAACGCATCAGAAGTGACAGCCGAGAAATGAAGAATTGATCTTGCCATTTGGCTCCAGTTGACCCCACGCTCTTTTTGCTGCGTCTTCTGAGTTCCTGGATGTCCAATTAGTCAGAAAGGTTCATCTGAATCGAATTTAAGACTTTTGCGTTTTGTGCGAAAATTTTCGCAATTTTGACAAGTGCTGGAACAGGTTCTTTCATGCACTATTTCGACGTAATTTTGCGAGAGAAATCGATTAGGCGCAGTCTCAATACGCTGCAATCATCGCATGAACGGTTACCGCTGAGAGACGTGGAATTTCGTTCGCCATTTCTCTCCTGTGGATCCCATGCTCTTTTTACTGCGTCTACTGAGTTTCTGGAGGTTCAATCAGTCAGGAAAGAGTCATCTCAATCAAATCTGAGACCAAAACGTTTCCGCTCCAAAACTGAAGAAATCGTTAGTCTAACCCCATCGCATTTTTGGCGAAAAATTTCGCGATCTTGACAAGTGCTGGAACAGATAGTCTCCTGCACTATCTCAAAGTGATTCCGCGAAAGAAACCGATTGGGCGCAGTCCCAATACGCTGTGATGCACGCATCAAAAGTTACAACCGAAAAACAATGAATTTTGCTGGCCATTTCTCTCCTCTTGATCTCATGATCTTTTCGCTACGATCTCTGAGTTTCTGTGGTTCCAATTAGTCGGGAAAAAGTGATTTAAATAGAATCTAGAACGAAAAATTTTCGGCTTCAAAGCTCAAAATATAATGAAGCTGACTCCTCTGCAGTTTTGGCGGAAATTTTCGCGCTTTTGACAAGTGCTGTAATAGATTCTTTCATGTACTATTCCGGCGTGATTTTGCCAGAAGATCCGTTTGAACGCAGTCCTGATATGCTGCGATTAACGCATTAGAAGTCACAGCCGAGAAATGAAGAATTTATCTCGCCATTTCCCTCTTCTTGAACCCACGCGCTTTTTGATGCATTGTCTGAGTTTCTGGGTGTCCAATCAGTCAGGAATAGGTCATTTCAATCAAATTTGAGACCAAAACTTCTCGGCTTCATAACTGAAGAAATAGTGAGGCTAACCGCGTTGCATTTTTGGCGGAAAATTTCGCGATTTTTACAAGTGCTGGAATAAATACTTCCATGCACTATTCCGACGTGATTTTGCGAGACAAACCGATTGGGCGCAGTTCCAATACGCTGCGATGGACGCATTAGAAGCTACAGCCGAGAAATGGAGAATTTATCTCGTCATTTCTCTCCTGTTGCCTCCATGCTCTTTTCACTGCGTTTTCTGAGTTCTGAGTTCCTGGGGGTCCAATTAGTTAGGAAATGGTCATTAAAATAGATTCTGATAACAAAAATTTTCGGCTTCAAAACGGAAAATATGGTGAAGCTGTTACGAACGGCCCTTTTGACTTTCGCGACACGCGCTAGGTGTCAAGTTGCTTACTCAGCGCATTTCTCCGAGAATCGCTACCCCGCACACAACCAGATGAGTCAGGAAGTGCATCGACACCGGAAGGTGGCGCGATGGCTACTTTGCAGAATAACGCCCCACCACCGACGAAATCGAGCTGTAATCGGTAATCCGTCGACACCATTGTAAGATATTGCCGAATTATTTATTAGCGTAAGTAAGTGATATTTGTAAATCAGTACAAAGTTACATAGAGTCGCAAGCAACAAGTAATAATGAGCTCGAGATGACGATGTTGTTCGTTTGCAATCCTATCGAAAAGTGATCATCGCCTTCGAAGCGTCGATCCCTTAGTGATTCGTGGGACTCACTAGCCCCTTTGTCCTAGCCACTTATCGCCTCAGATGAACAGCGAGACGTTGGTCTCAAGTGAGCCCCTTTTGCCAACACGAGTATCATAAACAGCAAGACGTTGGTCTCAAGCGGGCCCCTTTCGTCAACACGAGCATCGAGAGAAACTGATGCGTTCGTTGCGTTCGGTCGTCCATCCTGACGTACTCGCGTCCTCGCGAAGGTAGTATCTCGGGTCTTACGATGTTGCACTCAGTTGACTCGCACCCGTGGGAGACATGTGGATGTTGATGCCCCCCCCCCCCCCCCCCGCGTGGCCATGCTTCGGGTTACTCTGCGCTCGTCTGAGGACATAAAACAACATTGAATAGCTTGCAGCGTTACCCCCCTTTTTCACCACTAAGCATGCTTTATTTCACGTGCAGTTTGTGTGCATAATCCAAGCTGGGCCCAATCAATCGCTTAATGCTCATTAAACGACTCATGCAACGATCATATTGATCCTACGATTCGATCATTTGGTTACCCCGTCATTCCGGATCCGTGACCATCCGATCGTCCCCGACGACTGCGCATCAACACATATAATGCCAATCGTCACCCGGTCACCCCGTCATTCCGGATCCGTGACCATCCAAACATCTCCCACGATTGTGCATTAACACATATAATGCCAATTGCCGCCCGGTCATCCCGTCATTCCGGATCCGTGACCGTCCAACTTCCTCCAACGATCGCGCATTAACACGTATAATGCTGATCGTCTTCCGGTCACCCCGTCATTCCGGATCCGTGACCGTTCAACTATCTCCAATGATCGCGCATTACCTCGTATAATGCCGATCACCTCCCGGTCACCCCGTCATTCCGAATCCGTGACCGGTCGATAATTCATCATCCCCTGAGGACGAAACTTGAACGGGCTGCAAGCGCTCACCTTCCACGTTGCGCGTCTCAGCAGGGCCTGGGAACTGAAGCTCTTCCTCGCTATTATCCGACTCGGTGTCACTGACTCCTGTATTCCAAAGCTTCAGTTTTTCGCCCGGAACCACGCCACAGTACGGTGTCATGCAAATATTTCGCAACGATTATATATGTATTTATATGTTTATTCAAACAGAGAATTGAATGATAATTGATAACAACAAATGGTAAAAGGAAGCGTTAACGTTATATTATATTAAATTAGAAGTGCGTTACGCCTGGAAGCAGCATTGAGACTGCTCACACGGCCTCTCGCCGGGCTCGGCGACAGTGCATATGAAGTGCATAATCGCGTAATTTGAGCACTGCTGCCGATAAGAAAGCCAAGCGCATAAGGCGGGCTACGCTGCATGATAAACTTTGCACTCATCTAAATGATCCCCGGCATGTTCCTACGAGAGGATATAAACTGTTACATTTCATTAGAAATGTTCCAGCTCCATCACAACGGCTTCTGCGTGCGCTGAGCACCCTTGACGTCCTCGATGACGTACCTATCACGGTCTAATACCGTAGTGATTTGATACGGCCTGGCGTACTTTGGCAACAACTTTTTACTCGCACCATCGTTCGTACAGACAATACGTCTGGCTACAACAATGTCTCCGCAATCAAATTTTCTGGGAGGAGCTCTTATTTTATTGAACCTTGCCTCTTGCTCGCTTTGATTCCGCCGCATGACTTTACCGGCTGCCTCTCGAGTTTCTTCTCGGTTGTCATCGTACCGAGATTCTCCTATGCTATTAAGGATTTGTGACTCGACCGCATTGCGAGGTCTAAAACCCAGCAATAATTCTGAGGGGCATTTTCCCGTTGCCTTATTGACCGTGTTATTTAAACCCCAGACCACTCGCGACAAGTCCTGATCTCATCTATTTTCTTCACTTGAGCTAGCCGCTAACGTGCTAAGGATCGTCCTGTTGTATCGCTCGACCTGGCCATTCGCCCTTGGAGTGGCTACTGCGGTTGCTGTGTGTTTGATACCTCTTTCCTTACAAAATTCTTCAAATTTTTTACTAGTGAACGCACTTCCTCGATCACTAATAATACGTTGCGGAAACCCGAATGTTTCACCAATGCTGGTTAACATTCGTTCAACAAACATTGTCTTGGTGTTCTTTACCGCTCTCGCAAATACAAATTTCGTGAATGATTCTACCACTACGAGTAAATATGAATTATTGGCTGTACTCTTTACAAACGGTCCCAAGTGGTCTATGTGTACCGTGTGCATAGGCATAGAGACTTTTTCTATCGGGTTCAAATAACCTGGCCGCTTTCCGGCCGGTTCCTTATTATAAAGGCACTCCAAACATTTGGCGACGTAACGTCTCACATAACGCCGCATCGAACCAAACCAATAGTCCGCCTGCAATTTCTCAAGCGTCTTTGTCACCCCGAAATGACCCATTTCGTCGTGGCAAAGTCTCACAATCTTTTGTCTCGCTGCCTTCGGCACAGCCCACTTGAGGCCGTCCGGCGTTTTTCTAAACACCCGGTTCTCCTTGAGCGCGTAATCAGATTTGATTTGTTTCTTCTCAGCGTCTTTCGCTTCTCTGTTCAATACTTCGTGCACGTATCTTAATCGCAGATCTTGCATCTTCGCAATTAACAACCAATCTCCGAGTTCGATATGTAATAACCCTACGTCCTCTATCTCTTTCGATTTATTATCGGTCCCGACTGGATTGCGGCTGAGTGCGTCGACATGTGGCATTTTCCTTCCAGCCCTATATTCAATGGAACAGTCGAATTCCTGCAATTGGATCCACCACCGCGCCACGCGTGGTAATAGATCCCGTTTAACAAAAGTCGCGCGCAACGCACTACAGTCACTTACGATTTTAAACCGGACTCCTAATAAATAAACTCGAAATCTCTGTAGACTGTTTACGACCGCGAGCGTTTCGAGTTCATACGAATGATACTTTTGTTCCTCTTTAGTGGTCTGTCGGCTAAAGTAAGCAATTGGCTTTAAATCATTCTCGATTTGTTGTTGCAACAAGATACCGCCCAACCCTAGCTGACTCGCGTCCGTGTGTAATTCGATCTCTGCACTCTGCTTATATATTGCTAGGATAGGCCTCGAAATCAGTTTTTGTTTTAACATGTCGAAGGCACGCTGTTGCTCGTCACCCCAACACCAAGCTACAGTCTTCTTTGTCAACGTAGTGAGGGGTCGAGCAATAACGGCGAAGTTTTGAATAAATTTTCGGAAATAGCTGGCAAGGCCGATGAACTGTCTCACACCATGCACGTTCGAAGGCACTTGGAAATTTTTTACAGCGTCGATCTTATGACTACCCGGCCGTATCCCTTGCTGGGTCACTTCGTACCTGAGGTAGTCGACCTTCGTTTTGAGGAATGTGCATTTATACATATTTAGTTTTAGTTGTGCCTCTCGTAATGCCTGCAATACTAACTCCAGTGCATGCAAACCCGATGTGACGTCTTTAGATGGAATAAGAATGTCGTCCATATACGCTAGGACAGAAATCTGACCCTTGAGCGGGTTTACTACTCTGTTTATTAAACGTTGAAAGACTGCGGGCGCATTTGCCAACCCAAAAGGCATTCGAAGAAATTCATACTGCCCGTCCGGTGTTACAAAAGATGTTTTCTCTATTGATTTCTCTACAACTGGTATCTGATAATACCCCGAGGCCAAATCTAAACTCGTGAAACAAGCGCTCCCCTGCAGACTGTTTAACTGATCTTCGATCAACGGTAGTGGGTATCTATCTTTCTTCGTAATTGCATTTAACGCGCGGTAATCGACACACATCCTAATGTCCCCGTTCTTCTTGCGTACTAACAAAATGGGACTTGAGAACGGAGAATTCGAATCTCGCACGATATTATTCTCCTTTAACTCGTCTATAATCTTACTAACCTTTTCCCGCTTTGAATAATAGAGTCGATAAGGTCGATAAGTTACAACTGAATCGCTCTTCAATTCTATTTGAATTTCCGCGGCTTGAGTGACCCCTAATTCCGAAATGTTCAGTGCAAAACAGTCGCGGTACGAGTCAAGTAATTCGAATAGGCTTTTCTTTGTATCCTCCGATACACTAGGGTCGACTTTAACTTGATCTCTCGGAAGACCTTCTTTCCCTGCACTTTCAATTCTACAAACAACTCGAAATTTACTTTCGGCATGCGACTCTGGTCTTGCTAACTCTGCCCTAGCGATAATTATTTCTTTGTGAATTGTCAACGATTGATCCAACAAATTAATAACTGGCAATGTTCCCGATTTAGTACTAATAACGCATCTTGGGATGCAGTATTCTTTGCCCTCTTCGCCTCGTACGCTCAGCTCTATGTATAAATCACCAGAATAATCATTTTGCACCGCTACCTTAATGTCTGCTCCATGACGCGGGGGAATGATAGTCTCCTTCGCTGCCCTCAGAGTCACCTTTCGAGGTGGCAACTGCTCCATTTCCGGCAATGTAGCCAGCGACACGTCGAACAGCCGCAAGTTGCCATCTCTCTGGACCGTGGTGACACCAGGTAACCCCAAAAAGGGTTGTCCCACGATGAGTGGTACCCCTTGGATCTCGTCTGGGACGACAAGTACGTCCACTTGCCCCTCTGCCAGGTCAATCCTCATGTTCGCCTTGGTAGTGCCATACGGGTGAACCTCCCCTCCACCGTACCCTCGGAGGACCACGTCCGTTGGTTGCAGGCGTAGCTGCAACTTGTCCGCTTCGCTTTTCTTCAGAGTGACACACTGGCTCCCGCCATCAATGTACGCTCGTAAAAGTGTACCGTCGAGAATCGCGTCATGCAGCCGCATATCCCCACTCTTTTGTTCAACTTCGATACTCCTCACATTTTTCACTGTTTTCTCCTTCACCTTCGGACACTGCCGTGACATTTGTCCCACCTCGTTACAGCGAAAGCACCACATAGTTGCCAGCTTGTTCGAAGGGCCCCCTGGTGATCCACTTGGCCCCCGCTTCTCCCTTTCGTCGTTTCGCGGGACTCACTTGGGCTTCCACCTGTTATAGCCGCCCGAGTCTTGCCGTCCACGGTCGTTGTCACTTCTGCCAGCATATGTGTCGACACGCTTTTCCGTTGAAGTATCTGTTTTGCTCAAAAAGATACGTAGTGCCTCGGGTGTTTGGAAATCGTTTTGCTTGATTGCGTTTTTCAAGGACTGATCGAAGATTCCTTGCGCAATACAATCTGCAGCGTCTTTTCCTTCGAACCCACACGCTCTTACAAGGGCTGCTTTTTCGAAAAAGTATCGCATCATAATCTCGTTCTTTGTCTTCGTCCGTGCCAACATTACAGCAAGCTTATTGGGTAGCGATGTGTGGTCGGTGAATGCCTCGAGTAATGTCTCCTTCCACTCGGTCCAACTGAAGCCGACGGTTGTCAATCCGTCGTACCACGTTTTCGCCACACCTCGTAGATTCTCCAGCGCGAAGCTACTAACGGCGATGTCATCCCATTCGTGGATCTTTTTCAGCTCCTCCACCTTCTGGATCCACACTTCGATCGTCTGACTCTTCTGGCTAGGGTCAAACAATGGAATTGACCGCTTGCCCTCCGTTGTCTTTCGCGGTCCGTGCTTTTCCGCGACGATTGTCACTATCTCGATCAACTTTTGAAAGGCTCCCTGCCAGCCTGAAGAACGATCGTCACTGGGTGTGCATTGATCGATCGGTGTACGCCGCCGATAATGTCTGCTGCGAGATCGCTCCCGAGAGCGCTGGCGGCGTCTCTCCGATGATCTCTCCTTTTCTTCGCGTCGTCTACGGCTCGATCACGGAGGCGGTGTATATCGAGGGGTTGTCTTACGACAATTAGATCTCGATCGAGATCTAAGAGATCTGCCGTCCGAGCGACCCATCGTATAATAGTTTAGCACGTTCACGATCATTCGTACACTTTACACCGTCCTCACAGTAGTTGTTACAGTATTACACGCACACCACAAAAGATAAAAACAAGTTCTTTATCCCTCTTCTGAACTGTAAGATATTGCCGAATTATTTATTAGCATAAGTAAGTTATATTTGTAAATCAGTACAAAGTTACATAGAGTCGCAAGCAACAAGTAATAATGAGCTCGTGATGACGATGTTGTTCGTTTGCAATCCTATCGAGAAGTGATCATCGCCTTCGAAGCGTCGATCCCTTAGCGATTCGTGGGACTCACTAGCCCCTTTATCCTAGCCACTTATCGCCTCAGATAAACAGCGAGACGTTGGTCTCAAGTGAGCCCCTTTCGCCAACACGAGCATCATAAACAGCGAGACGTTGGTCTCAAGTGGGCCCCTTTCGTCAACACGAGCATCGAGAGAAACTGATGCATTCGTTGCGTTCACCATCAAGTCAGTGCGTAATTGAGGAGTGTGAGATCATCGAGATCTCAGCCTGGAGATAAGTGAGTGGCGCACTCCATCGATCGAACCAGCCACTGGAAAGGACCTTGCATCACCCAAAAAAGGCAACGTGGAGACTCAGGATTTCCTGACGGAACGGCTCGGCAAATCGGTCCTAAGAGTCACCCTCGCGGTACCCAAGGTGGCCCACTCCTTGACCCAACTTTCCCCAACCGTAACATAGTGCTTAGTCATACTCAATTCGCTCTGTCATATTTAATAGTTTATTTGATTACACTTCTCGTTCTTAATCTCTCTTTGTCATTTGCAATAGTATACTCAATATAATTCAGTATACAAAATATAAACCATTGTGGACAATACGTGTCCCATCTATTCGTCCTGTCCATACCACTGAGATCCTGTCACCCAGAATACTAGACTTTCATCACAGCAGGTGTGTTTACACTTTATACAAGCGAAGCCCAAAGTGAATCTATTTATAACCGCTCGGGAATGGATTTTATATATATATATATATATATATATATATATATATATATATATATATATATATATTGTAACGTGTCATTTCGGTTAGGCCTGCTCGTTACAAGGTACTGCCTGAACCCTGGGCGCAATCCAGGAATAAGGGTTTCGGAAATCGAGTCACGAAATAATCATAGAGAGCGCCAGAACTGGAGTCCGCACCCGGGCTTCGACAGGGACGAAATAGCGAATTACGAACAAGATATTGCAGGCTTTTGTTTTATTTTTTTTTTTTTCAAGTACACCGGCTACCAGCCAGCGACCAACTCCGACACCGAAGATATTTCGAGGCAAGGAGAAACCGCGGAGATCTCTCCGGAAGGATACCGAGGCTGCGGAGGGGGAGACAACGCAGATCCCTGCAGCGCGGGAATCCAAGGCGGACGCGATTCCCGCTGGCGGCCGGCGTGCCGCAGCCTCCCCGCTCATCCCGCCTACGCCCAACCGAGACAACCGCGAGAGACCAGCTAGCGACGAGGGAGCACCACCCCGCCCAACCCCAGGACCCCGTAGAGCTGCGTGAAAGACGACATCGCGATCTAGCCTTAAGTTCTGCGTGGCGTAGCGACGACAGGTGCGCGCCGAGTTGCGCAATCTCCAAAATTGATGACAGATCCATTGTTGCGTATTCTTAGGGTGATGACGCCACTAAGGATTAGCGTGACGAGATCGGCGTTGCGGCCGATCAGCCATCTGAGATCACTATAGTTCCGACGACTGACCAGTAAGGTGTAATTGAATTTTGCGGGTTCAAGGTTTTTTTTTGATCGCTGCGTGAGAAAAGTTTCGTGGGGTTGCGAGGACGATGGCCGTGAAGTGTCACGAGGGAGTGGGAGACTTTATATTCTGGATGTGGCGTGGTAAGCGCTGCTAATATTCTTGCGAAAGAATTTCGAGAGATATTAAATAAAGGCTTGCCGAGGAACGGATAGCCATCGAGGATTTGCGTTAACGAAAGTACTCGAAATTCTTCAGCCGATAAATCTGCTTAGTGACAGTAGCCTGAGTTGCGTGTAATAAAGTAGAGCCAATTTCGAGTGATCGAGGGGGTCGAGTCGAGCCACGTGTTGAGGCGAGACACTATTGTCTCGAATTTGAGTGTAACCAAATTCCGTTCCACAGGGTCACGTCAACTCTGTACGATACAATCTCATTTCTCGTGTAGGTCGCGAGCCGTCGGAAGGGGAGCGTTCGAATTCGCGAACCGCGTCCCGACGTCGCGGAGAAAGTTAAGCTCGGGTGCGCGTTAATGAGGATTTTCTTTTGTAGAGGATAGTCGCGGGTGACGCGACGAGCCTCTTTGTCGTTTGGACTTTTGCCTTAGTGGTTAGTGATAAGGTGGCGATTAGCGCCCGTAGGCATAAGCAATTTTATTTCTTAGTTTTTTTTCTTGTTTGATTTATTACCGATCGCAGACAGCGTCAGCCGGGAATTCGGTTCCGTTTCCGTCGAGAAGTTCATTATTAAGTTGGCGATTAGCGCCATTCCGTAGAGGACGATCGCGGGCAGCGTGTCGAGTCCTATTTTGTTTTTGGTTTTTGTAAATTAGCGGTTATTATTAAGACAGCGACCAGCGCACGTGGGCCGTAGAGGTCTTCTAGATTTAGTAACCTTTTTTTTGTTCTTTCTTTTTTTTTGTTAAACCTAAGTTTTTCAATTTTGAATCGCGCCTAGCGACCTACGGGTTATCATTTCGCTGTATTTGTGATTGGAATCGCAAAGAACTACTTTCGCAGTATTGTTATTTTTATTTTTGTATTATCGCTAGCTAGAAATATATTATTGGAATTTTCTATTAACTTGGCCAAACCACGTGTTGGCGTACGTGTGCTGTATCTCTCTCTACTCAAAAATTACCCCTCCCCTCTCCGCGGTACTGAGCTATCGAGTATTTGGTCGCGGTATATCGCATTACCGATTTCGAGGCGTGTTGATCACACCAGGCGCCCAACAAATTTCGCGATCTTGTTTTAGGGCCAGGTTACCTCGCGGACGCCGATTCATTGTGCACGCGGTAAGTTCTCGGTCATTTTCTCCGAGTGACCGAGGAGCAGGAAAATCCACGTCACAATATATGTTGTAACCAATATTTTTGTGTGCGAGGGTTAAGGAACAAGGGAGATAATTGGTTACCCTACGGCGCAGTCACTAACCTGAATAATTAGATATTAAGAGATGATAAAAGAGAAAGGTATGATTGTTGGGCGCCAGACGCCCATGCGTCAGAAAATAGATAATTAGAGAAAAAGATTTGGATAAAGGCAAGCTCAGGTTCTACGACGGTTTTGCACAGCTTGCTCAGTATAGACAAGATAATGGTAGAGGGGAGGGGTTGAATCCAATAGATAAAATAAGAAACAGGTGAAGCAGAAATAGTATCGAATATATTGTTTAAGGAGCGATAAATTTTGATAACAAGCAAACAACTGAAGAGATTTATATACAATTAAGATAGATGCGATAATTAATTTACAGCCAGAGAAAAGTTAAGCGAAAGATTTAACAAATAACAGAACGTTTTCCGAATAAACGAGAGATATGCGCAGGCTCGCGATACTATGATTCGAGGTAATAATTAATACGGTTTTATAATGAATAGGCAGAACAGAAAAAGATATACGGTACTTAAATTAAGCATTGATCAAGTAAACCATAAGATATGAGAAGCGATTATAAGAAACATGCGAAATACAAAAATTGTAATAGTTATCACATTACCAGAATTATCAGAGATATAACAGAGGCAGGGAATTATTAATTACGAGGTAAATTCAAGGAAACAGGTCAAGTAGAGAATTATTATAAAATATAGAAATTGACAGATAATACGTAGTCTTTAGTTTGCGGTAAGTGCGAGAAGAAAGACAGATAATATTCGGTACGATAAAAGATAATTTCGGGATTAAGACAATTAATACTCAAAAGAATTACCACACAACATACGACAAACCAAAGAGACTACGGACAACTACGATCAGCGATATTAGCGAAGAAATTAATGAAAAGATGTTATGCGATACGGCGCAATACTCCAAAGTCAAATGAACGACGAGCGGGACCGCGGGGCGATGTTAGATCGCTCACGCGGTACACTCACTAAGATAAATTAATCAAAGATAATAGGTAAAGAAACAGTTATGAATTAATCAGAGAAAGTATCACGAAATAGTAATGCTCAATAGCTAAGATAAGAATTGATCATTTAACGGAACACGCTGCTATACAGCGATATTAGATATTTAGGTACTCTAGAAGAGAGAGATGATAAAATAAAGCAATATTCACTAACAATGCGTAAGTAAGAGTCAACCAGTCGCGAAGTTACTTGCAATAAGAAATAGAAAGGGACAAGATAAGAAATAGTAGAGAATAAAGTACGAGCCCAGGTGGCTCACGCAGACCAACTGCAAGATAGAGAGAGAGAGAGAGATAAAGATACGATATATTGCAAGTAATTTCGTGGCTTCACAAAATAGAAAAGGAACCGCACTTACGTAAAAAGAAGATATAACAGGTACAGAAGATGCGATAACGGTAAGATAAACTTTGTTAACGGTAACAAGATCACGTCTGTTGTTAGAGAAAACTGAACGTAGAGTGTCGAGACGAGCGATGATCCTGATTTTCGTCGTGCTGCTGTCACGTGATTTTTTCTCAAATTTGCGTCATTCTAATTGGGCCAGCAGGTCGCATAGGTCTGGTCTACTGGTAGGCGGCGATAATCCCTCGCCGCTTGTTTTTCCTCTTCCTCGCTGACAGGTATTGAGGTATCGGGACGTCGGAAGGTGGTCGGAGATGTTTACCCTCAGCCGTGCTGCATCGTTGGTGAGAGGGGAGGTCGTACCGCTCATGTGTTGCGATATTGAGATGTGCGATAATATTACGTCACCGATCTCTTGGACTTGCGACCGATTTTACTTCACTCCGTGATTTACTGGTACTCCCCGTTGTAGCTATTTCGTTGGCGCTGCATCCCGGCCTTCGCTCATCGGAGCCCTCATGCCGGAACGATCTGGTGGTGATGGCCCTCGACCCGGATCCCCACACTATATCCACCAGATCCACGTGGTCAGCATAGTCTAGCCTATTCCACGCCACAGCCCTTCGATAGGACGGTTCATTAAGAGAAAACCGTCCTCTATTTGATAGACAACGACTTAGTAGATGTCATGGTCGGTTCAGCTCCAGGCTGATAAGTATCATCGACGGGAGGCTTTTTTGTGTTTTCGACGCACAGCCCTGTACGCCGTCTGGCGATGCATCCGAGCGATAGAAGCATTGATTCGTGGTTCGGCTCCTGGCCGATAAGGCTTAAATAGTTGGAGGTGCTGTTTGTGCATCACGCACGACCCTGTTCACAACTTCGATAGGCATCCATCGGGAGTGGTTTCAGCGGTATGCGTTCGTCTGTAGTCGGTGGTGGTCGGTGTTGAGCTGGTACGTGACGGAGGTCTCGTAGATGGTTCTCGTAGAGCGTTACAAAATTAGAAAACAGAATAAAATTAGCTAAATAAAGCGAGTTTAGCTTAAAGATAACTAGTCGTTCGTTTTTGGAGTATTGGCCTCAGACATGCTTTCGTTATTTTTAGCGATATTTGTACGCAGGGAAGTGCTATAATTAAACAATGTGACGGGGTACGAAATATCACGTCACAATATATATATATATATATATATATATATATATAATAGGGTGCTTCGTTTGAGACGACCATTTTTTTTTCTTCACCCGAGACGAAATATCACTCTGAACATATAAAAAAAATTCCCACTAAAGCCTAGCTCTTAATTTTAATTTCAAGTACTCGTTAAATGAATTTCAAATCTTCCTATTCAATAAACACGTAAAAATAATTTTTTTTGTCAATTATCTATAGCATCGCGAGTTTTCATACTATTCAATTGACCATGGCCGGAAGTTTTAGAGTTTAACACAATGTACATGGAAGAATTGAAAGTTTTGAGTTTGATTCCCCGATGCCTCACTTTTTCTCTTTTTTCAATTGATTAATCACAATAAATAGCTAGATTGGAAAAATCTTATCGAGAATATTAAAATCATTGAATGTTAATGTGAATAATATAAAAAAGTGGTCAATAAAACAGTTGGAGGACAAACCTATGTTCTCTGGTTGAGAGTAGCAGTAATTGGCGGAGACTTCAGAATGGTCGGGCGAAGACATTTGAAGATTAGGATACATTACAATCACGGCTATTTTATTACATTTATAACAATTTGGGTATAAAAATTGTCAAATACGCGGATAAAATAGTGATATTTATAGTTTTCTTATGAATATTCAATTTTATATTGGAAACTATCAGTTCTACAGTTTCAGCTGACAAAACTTCTTGTAGGAAATTGAATTCTCTACAAAAAAGGTCTATCGCAATTTTGCTGTAAGGTTAGTAGTTTAGGAGAAAAATGAAAAAAACCATAATTTTTCAGCAAAAATCAACTTTACAATTTTTTACTGGCGAGATACCTCATACATTCTGAATGAGCTGTAGGAACTTTTAAAGAGGAAGTATCCCTCTAACACTTTCGGCCATGCTTAATTAAATAGTATGAAAACTCGCGATGCTATAGATAATTGACAAAAAAAAAATTATTTTTACGTGACAATTAAATGAGGAAATTTCAAATTCATTTGGCGCGTAATTGATATTAAAATTAAGAGCTAGGCTTTGGTGGGAATTTTTTTTTATATGTTTAGAGTGATATTTCGTCTATGAACTGAAAAAAAAAATAGTCGTCTTAAACGAAGCACCCTAAATTGTACCGACTAAAAACCCAGGGTTATTTTTCGTAACGGTTAGCCGGGTCTGGCTGATGTTGGGGGCATGGAGACTATAGTACAGGAGTCCAATCTCTGTATTGAAGGTGTGTCCGCGAAATCATGAGAAATAAGGGTTCCGCTACAGCGGCACTATCGTCACTCTGGACCGATAGCTATACCGGGACAATCTCTTGAAACTATACATATAATGCGCATGCGCGAGTTTTATCGGCTGCTCGGGCAGGTTGGCCACTCCGAGTTTCAGCTGTCAAACTCTGTTTCTGGCAGCGTTGTAGTTCATACGAATTTTTGAGGTTATAATCTTGAACAGTCGAGGTAGTGACTCGGAAAGTTGATGCTAATGCTCTTTGAAAATTGGCTTTCTTCGACTAAAATGAGAAATCTGTTTAAATGTTGGGTGCTTGGAAGAAACGCAGCAGGTGGGTGCGAACACTTTATTTAATCATTTTTATTATTTCGTACATTAGAAATAACAATGGAATTTTTATCTATCAACAGGTGATACGGCTAAAATAATTACATCTCTGATATTCACTGTTATCTGCCCATTCAATTTCTCAGACGTACAAAAATCATCGTCACTTTCAAGCAACTAAGCAACTTTCTCACTCTTTTGTGATTTTAGGCGGTAATATTGAATTTTATCACTTTCGAAAATGAGACATTAAACCGAGCGTTCAAGAAATTCAAATATCTCACTATCTGTAACGGAACTGTGAATCTTTTTTTTCTTCAAAATAGTTCAACAAAATTTACGAATAGTCGATAGTCAATGTATTTTTTCCGATTAACAAATTATTGCTACTACTATTTAAAATTTCCGAATGATTATCAGAATTTATTTCGCAAATTTTCAATCATGTTTGATTGAATAAATCAAGGGATCCTAATACTTAAATTGAAAATTCAAGTAATATTAGATTTATTAAAATGATTTCTGTATTTCATGTTAGTGCGGTTCGAAACAAAGAAAATCTAGTCGAAAGCGTAGAACTCAGGAATGTGAATCACATCCTGTGACACAAGTTGAAAATCAAGTTTCTCAAAATGCGCCTCAATGTCACAATTAGCTTCAAGGACAATCATGTTTTAGAGTAATGTCAATTTTGAAGTAATGTAAAGATTGTGTCCCTTGTTCGATCAAAATAAATGAATATCTAATTTTTAACGAAGTTTATGAAGATTTTTTTCCAAATAATGTAATCCGATGCAATATCTTGTTCATAGTCCTCCGAACATCACCTTCTAACAAGCATATTTGGAAAGAGTCCCTTTGTTGCAGAAACCACTATAAAATTCTTGGTTTTCAATTCGTGCTATTGAATAACTCTGTGTTTAAGGTTCCATTTTCAATCTCAAAATGGGATTTTTCTTGCTCCAGATAATGCCAACATGAAATGCAGAAATAATTGCGGTACATGGAGATTCACAAGCTTTCAGTCTTAGCGGAGGACCCTATAAAGAGTGTAAAATTGAATTTGGTTTCAAGTTATCGTGCAACTAGCTAGCCAGATGACACCGTCAACTAAGATTAAATTTAAAGACATTTTCAACTGAACTTATTCAACAGTTCTAGATTTAATTAACTTACAATTCTCTTCCTCCCAAAATATATTTTCTACCTAAAGTCTATAAAGAAAATGTTCCTCTCAGACCGATTGTTTCTAACATCAATTCTCCCACCTACAAAATTTCGAGATTTTGTTCTTGTGTCTTATCAAACATAACAGGTACATCAGACTATCACATCAAGGACACTTGGTCTTTTGTAAACAAAATCAGGGGAAAAACAATCCCTCCTGATCACCTGTTAGTATCCCTAGATGTCAAATCACTGTTTACCAACATTCCAACCAATCTAGCAATATCGATTATCAGTAAAAACTGGCCCAATTTGAAATCTCACACCAACATTAATAAAAAAGAATCCTTAGCGGCCACCAAACTTTGTTTAGATTCATGCTATTTCGCCTACAAAGATAAATTCTACCAACAAATTTTTGGCGTAGCAATGGGCTCACCAATTAGCCCAGTAGTAGCGAATCTAGTACTCGAACATTTTGAAAAAAAAAATCATTTCAAATCTTCCTTTCAGCCTACCTTTTTACTATCGATACGTCGACGATATTATAACGTGTGTCAAGAACGAAAACCTACAACTCCTTCTTAATAAGTTTAACAACTTTCACCCACGTATTCAATTCACCTTTGAGTTGGAAAAAGGTGGTAAAATCAGTTTTCTAGACACCATGGTGATTAACCACAATGACACTATAATTTTAGATTGGCACCACAAACCAACCTGGTCTGGGAGATACATTCACTTTAACTCACATCATCCCATTAAACATAAAAAATCTGTCGCCATATCCTTATTCGATCGCTGCCTTAGAATCTCAAACCCTCAATTCCTTAAAAAAAATTTAAAACTTGTAGAAATAACTCTCATTTCCAATGGCTACCCTATAAAATTCATTAATGATATCAAAAAGTATAGAGTAGATAAAATGTACAACTCGATTGATTGGAATTTAGACTCCAACAATCCAACTGATGTTAAGGATAAATTTAAAAACTCTATCTCTATACCGTATATTGAAAATCTATCTAGCCAAATCAAAAAAATTCTTAATGACGAGGAAATTGAAATTACTTTTAGAATATCTAATACTACCAAACTGTCTCTGTTTTCTTATCTTAAATCTGTAACTCCTTATTTAGAGAAAATTAACTGTGTATATAAAATACCATGTCGAGACTGTAGCATGAGTTATATTGGACAAACGTCACAACATCTAAAAAATAGAATTTCTGGCCATCGTTCTAATATCAAATGCCATGTCACTGACAGATGCGCTTTAGCAGATCACTCCTTGAGCCTGGGGCACAATTTCGATTTCAGTAACTCTATAACCCTAGCTACAGAACCGAACTGGTATAAACGTATCATCAAAGAAATGATTCATATCTTTAAGAACAAAAGGAACTCTGTTAACAAACGTACAGATATTGAACATCTTAGCCACTTATACTCCAACATTCTCTAGTTTACACAATCGTGTTTTCAAATCGTGGCGCCCCTTACTCCGATTGGTCACCTGCCTTTGAATTCCAGGACTTTCGAACATAGATCAAGTTCACACGTGATCAACATAGATTTACGGATCGATTCCCGCTAACCTTCACTTCCGTCCGAAATGCTGTACTACTAACAACACCTAAGCATGTACTGGTCGTCATTTTTTGTGAGTAATCTTTTCAAATTTAACTGATCTTTTTCCCAATTCCAATTCCCACATTATTATTAAGCATTTTTCTGACATATTTCATTTCTCATCAACCAATTTTTCCTCTTATTAACCTTTCTTTAAAATTTGACACTTAACCTCAAACTGTCACTCAGACAAGTTTCTTGCAACTGTTTAATTTTTCACCGATTTTGTACAACAACAAATATTCGTTTGAACATATTTCCATGCTCTCAATTCAGAATTGTTGTGTTAAAGCATCCTGTTTTGTTAATTATTATAGAAATTATTCCTGAGGATGGTCGGCAGGGCCCGGCCGAAACGTCGATTTTTATTCTCACGTCTTTCAAAGTATTAAGCTTTCTTCTTCGTGACCGGAATTTCGACAACTTCATCTTCAATCTACCTCCTGGTCACGAACTTCCTTCCTAAAAAAAAAAAAAAAAAAAAAAAAAAAAAAACTTCTAGATTTAGATTGATTCAGTTTGCCTAGCAAAATTCAACCCTACAATCTAATTGAAGACTTGAAAAACTATTTATCTGAATTCAATGCCAAAGAGAGTGAAAGTAAGCTTCAAAATGAGATACCGAATCAAATGGTATAAAGTTTGAAAATCAATGCTGGTCAATAATAATGCTACAATTACAATGGTGCACAAAATGATTCCTCGGTAGAATGAATTGGCAGCAACAGTTAAGTAACAAACTTATCGCTATTGGCTCGATCAAAGTAAAGTGATGGAATATTCAGCCATTATGATCTGTAGTATATCCCGCTCTTCAATTTTGCCTCAACTGATGTTAAAAAGGTGGCGATGGCCTGATAAAATTCACTCTGGCACCTGATATCTGACGAAACAACCAGGTTCGATGGTTCTAATGATTGCACCGCTCGAGAAACCAGGATCCTTGCCACCTAAACGTTTTGACCATCAGGTAAGGCATGATTTTCCTCGTGTTAATTAAAGTTTAAACTTCGAGCCTGCTGGAAAAAAAACTAATTTCATCATTGAATGCATGTTAAAATATTGTCATTGTCAAAGATCACGTAATTGGAAATTCACTTACATGCTTCCATGCCTGACAAATTTAGTCCCGCTTTGACAATGAATTATTTCGTACCTGAAAATATTAGAAGCTATTATTATCAAACAGGATCTTTCGGTATTTTTAAAGCCAAAAAAAAAGGCAGCACTTTTTGAAAGGCAACCAATGGCCAGACGAGGGGTGATCAGAAGAGTGGAGATTTGTCTCCCAGTGTTATCAGAGGATTGTCTTGTAAGTTATTGTTTTGTTTCCTAATTTTTCATTAATAGCATGATTCACACTGTAATATTAACTGTTGTTCTTTTTCTCTTTTCACTCTTGGATATCTGGTGAACCCTCTTTGTTAACGGAACATTGATTGTTGTACAATGGAGCTGCAAAAACTTTGTTAACTAATCAATGACGTCGGCGAGGGTTTTTGTGAGTATTGCGTCGGGTACGTTTTCTGTTAATTGCTACTCTTTGTCCTCCTAAGCTTCGTGTTTAAGATGAATAATTTCTTCATTCCTTGTTACTCATTTCTTTTATTTATTTCATGTTCATCGGCACTAATTACTGACTTCTGGAGCACTGCACCGTAACGAATCTACTCTGGAAATACCTTCCACTGGGTCTCAACCATTCATTTATTTTTAATTTTATGTAAATAAAGAATCTGTTCACAATAAACATTGTTTTTACTTACCTACTTCTGTTTGTCCAGACTCCCACTTGTTAATGACATTTCACGTTGAATTTCAGATTTCTTCTTACAATAAATAACACCCAATTTCTGTATCATTTGATATTTGCTTTTCCGTTAAATTCTTTATTGCGTCGGTTGAATATCTTCCAAAATCAACCACGGTATTGCTGAACGATACTGTTCTTCTTAGACAATTCACGGTGCGTAAAAATAAACAGCAGCATAACCTCAATCCACGGCTTCACGCGCGAGAGAATTACAGCTTTTGTTTCATTTTGTGTACGTTGGCGCCTTGCTCAGCAGATGAAAACATCACCGCGGCGCGATTTCACCGACCAATGAGGTTAAATTATTTGACGCATGCGCGTTATATGTATAGTTTCAAGAGATTGTCCCGGTATGTATATTAAATATAATATGAAAAATTCTTGGTATGTATGTATGTTTGAACGGATTTAACTTAAATAAAATTTGACGAATTGTAACAAAACTTGTTTTTAAATGTTCCTTACGATTCCAAAAGTGATGAAGGTTATTTTTTTTTAAGTGAAACTTATTTAGCAGAGGTAAGGAAGAAATTTTGTGCAACCGAACCTCGACAACGACAGTAAAAAGATGTCCATATAATTGGAGTGGTTCAAATGGTTCACCAAAACAACAAAAATTAATTCCTGGTATGAATAATACTACTCGTAATGTCGTTTATGATATTTTTGACGATTAAAAAAAATAATTGGAACTGATATAGTATGAAGTCAGTTCGATAACGAACCCGGTTTCTGACGAAAATTTTGAAAAAAATATATGTTGTGCAGAGGAAATTGACAAATCGATTTAGAAAACAGTAATTTTATAGTACATTTTTTTTCGATATTGCAAGTTGAAGTCTTATGGTTTCTTCATCTGAACACGTCACAATCGTAACAAAAAACAGACGTTTATCGAAATAACTTAAAAACGGTTTTTACCGTTTTGAGAAAAAATAACACAATAATGTTAGAGTACCTTCTATAGGAAATACTATGAAGAAAACACATGATCTGACGTATCGTGTTTTTATAATTTATTTTCGATCGAGAGTAAAAGCGGTAGTCGCTCGGCTGTCAATAGTGATTCATGCTTTCACAACACATCGCGCGTCCTTGCGCCTAACTTTGTGCTTGTTCCCCGCCACGGCTCACTATCGACCTACCTTAAAAACATATATGTATACTATATATATTTTGTACCTGCTGGGCATCACCGGAAAACCAACTAAAATCGTTATTTTTTGCCTGTGGTTGACTCCGGACGATCCATAGCGGTCTTCTATATACAGGGTGTCCCTAAATTGAGGGACACGGACCAGCGAGCGTGATACCTGACTGAAATGCAACCGAGAATTTCTTTACCGGAAGCTCGTCCGACGCATAGTTTTTGAATTATAAGCGATAGCGTTAGGCCAATCAGAGTGCACCATTTCATCTGGATTTGCCGCCACGGAAATTGCTGTTTTGTTCGTCTAGGTGAATTATTATTCTTCGGTTACAAAGTAAATATCGGCACCTACCCTCACTCGCTGTTGTACCCTTTCTCGAGCGCTGACCTCGGTATTGTTGCCACGGCACACGCTGCCGGCCGCACACCCACGGACGCACACTCGTGTGTGTGAAAATAAGCGAATGCCCAGCTACACAATACTACGAGACACACATCTACGAGTGAAAATAAAAATAAATCTCCGAATAAATCAGCGGATTTAAGATTTAATGTTATAAGACACTTCCAATTATCGATATATGCATAAAACTAGAGATTTTAGACGGTTGATATGCCGTTAGGGTTCATAATTAGTCATTCAATCAATCTGAATTATGCTTTCCGAACATTTTTTGTGTCTTTGCAACATAACTTTTCCACTAGTTTGAAATTCATCATTGACATCCGATTTTTCAATAACGCGAGGGAACAACAACTCGCTGAATTGACGTGTCAATAGGTTTGTAAATCAATTACAATTCACCTGAGTTAACACAAAATAACTGAGTAAATGAGAATTCACTGAATCACTAAAAATGATAACTGAAATCATGAGAATTATTTGAGATATAACTGTATTAGGAAGAGTTGTAATAAGTCAAGTTACTTTGAATAACTTTAGATTCGTGCCAAAATTTTATGTTTAGAGAGAAAAATAATTAAATTCAAATAAAAAAGTAATTTTAAATCAAGAAGAAGAAAATTTCCAAATACCTTAATTCAAATGAAGCAATTTGAATTTAATAAGTCTATCCGAATTTGAGGAGAAATAATAATTTTTATTTGGACCAGAAAAATGAAGTCGAATTACATGAATAAATTCAAATAATTCAACTCAAAAAAATATGGTGTCATTCAAATTCCCAGTTATTTCCTCGTCGATTCAATGTGGGTCTGGAGTGGCAAGTAACGTTGAAATTGTTGAGATCAATGCTAGTGATGGCCACTTATCTGAGAATAATCGATGTATTGATTAATCGATTTCAACAAAATAATCGGACACGGCTCCATTAAATTGATAAAGATTAATCGATTTGGTAAATTTCTGCGTGTAGTCTTAATATCAGAAGAGATATTTTGATAATTCATAGTCTTATTAAAAAATATTTTTAGGTTTGATAAATTTTGAGTAATTAATACTTAAACCGCATACATCGATACTGTATTGCATCGTTCGTATGAGTAAACAAGCGGCTTAAGGCTGACCGTGAGCCAGCCCTCGAACTTCCCGTTTTCACACTGCAAATTCAAGGTTCATGGAACAAATAAATATTAATATCCAATTCCAATTTTCCAACTACGAATTCAGAGTCGTGATTGACGATTCAAAAGCCCTCGCATATCATATTACATAAAAAAATATTACGATTGTTTTTATTTTGAACCACTAATAATGGATCGACCATCATAAATTTTAGAAATCTGACCTTGGATCGGTCACTGATGACCGGAAAAATCTCCACTCACACATTTCTACCAAAATCCGAATATTTTAAGATTTTGTTTCACCATGTGAGTTCGCCATTTCGAATTTTTCAAATCTAACCCCAGATTCGTGATCAGCGACCCCAAAATCCTCATGGTACCAATTTTCATTCAAATCCGTGAATCCATTCTCACTAATATGTAAATTTCCTTTTTTAAAAATTACCTCAATCAAAGACCTATCCGATGAGGGGGGATGCCAACAAGATTTTTCATAAAAAAAAAACTTCTAAACATCGAATTTAAAATCGAAAAGCGATGAGTCTCAGTATCCCTTCGTGCTTTTGCTGCCTATTTTGCGACGAAAAATGTATTTTATAGCCAGACAAATTAATGCTCGAATTAAATGGGATTTCGTAATTTCGACAATGCTTCATTTTACCTGGAAACATCTTTTCTTATACCCGGACATTGCCAAATTTTCGAAAGAAATTTCGATTATGTAGACAGAGAGAAGCATTTTAGGGCACAATATCCTTGCACGGCAAAAAAGGAATGAATTCAAAGACACGAAAATTTAGATAAACCAACTGAGCGATAAGTGAGTCATACCATACATTATTTCACTGAATAAATTATTGATTATTCGGAAAAGGTTAATTTTGCTAAATTCATGTTACATACTAGATTTATTCGCACTGTTTTCGGCAACACTCAATTGTTCCATAAATCAGTTTACGGCGCTACAAATGTTATTGGATAAAAAAAATTCTCATGTTCTTCCCATTCGAAGTCACAAAAAATCGATGTACTCCAATTCCAGAAACATAATTTCAATCATGTTCCATGATTCTGTGTTATTATTACTAGGAAATGAGAAACATCGTACGGCACTCTGTTTTGTTTTCGGTATTGACAACTAATCGTTCCATTCGGTATTGATTTGCGGTTTTGAAAAATGCGGCTTTTCGCTTGTTACTGGGGCAGCGATTTCTCCTGCAATATTCGACCAGCTGACCGATAACTTTTCGACCGACGTTCGGAGTAGCCGTTATCGTTACCTTCACGATTTTTTTCTCCAGGGTTTCTTAGAAATTAGGTGGATCCTTGTATGTACTTCTAAGTCATGCTCTACACGAAAGAATTCAACTGATTCACTTTCGCTGATCGTAGTGGCCAAGCGATCGGCGTCTACGGCGTATCTTATACCTGTCCTGAAATCTGTCATTCACAAATTACCATGATCAACGAATATCTCTGCTCTACGTTTCAGTAGACGATTATTCAGCAGATCTGGAAGCTTGATTTTCACAAACTTCAGGTAAGTTCTTTAATACCATCTTGCGCGTAAAAAGCAGAGACCAATCTGTCGTACGAATAACCCCGCATTGATTGAATGTATAATCAACCCATAATGCTCGCTGAATCATTGATTGGTCAAATATTCCATATGAATTTTTCCGAACAGTCATAAAACAGGTCTCCACTTATGAAGTTCAACATCAAGCCAATGTGATGATAGCAATTCATGTCTGTATTGAAGAATTATTAAGCAAGCTTTCCAGCTCGTCATCCAACATGCCGCAAAAACACATTGATAAATCCATCGAACTTGATGGCTCGACTTACGAACATTGCGTGGATTTCATTTAGCCCAGTGATAAACGTTGTGGACGTTTAACATTCAAACCAGATCGAAATTCTACTTATGTGCAAACAAGATATGAAACATGAACAGCGGTTCCGCTTTATGCTGCTGTAATGCGTTGTCGCAAGAATTTATTCTTTCCGCATGGTCTGACCCATACAGTGATCGAACCTTTGCTAAGAATGGAAGACTAACTGATTAAACCCAGATTATTCAGAAATAATTCTTCGAGTACTACTTTCCGGGTAACTAAAAATCTCATATGAAGCTGATTGACCGCGAATTCAAAGTTGCAATGCACAGAAAAAAAAAGAATGGAAAATTCACAGTTTTTTATGTAACGTAGCGCTTCGGAAGCAACTTGAAAAATCAAAGTTTCAGGTGTAAATTTCACATTTTCTGTCGAAATGACATATTAAAAATGTGAGATTACATTTGTAACTGTAAGAATTCATTTTTAAAATTGAATTCATAAAAATGTTATCTCAAACTGTAATTTTTCCAGTTTTATTCACAAAGCGCCACTTACAATTGCAATTTTTCCATTTTTTCCGTGAATTCTCATTATTCAGATCATAGATTAACGACTTTCAGACATTTTCGATATTATGCTGCTGAAATAAGTTCAGTCTTTCGTTTTCAATCGAACTCGTATCTATTTTACACCCGTTGTGTACGGAAAGTAATACGGCTGCATAGCAACTCGAGAGTCAATTGTTATAAACAACGCGCTTTGACTGGCAACTGGCAGATTTTGCTCATATTGTCTTCAGCATCGCTCGAGTACAATTGTCTTTACTATGGATTTTTCAAATCGCGAGATGTACGATATGGTGCTGATGATGGGAAGGTGTGACAACGTTGCGGGGGACGCAGCTCGCGAATACGCGGACCGGTATTCGTTGAGGCGGCATCCGTCTGCGAAGGTCTTCCGCCGCTTGGAGCGAAGCCTGTGCGAAACTGGCAGCTTCGTCCCGGATCGTTCTGACGCTGGACGTCCGAGATCCAGACGGACGGTCCAGTTCGAAGAACGTATCCTCGACAATGTTGACAGGGAGCCTACTAAAAGTACTCGGGGTTTGGCCGCGGAACACGAGACTGATAAGTCAAGCGTACACCGGGTCTTGCGAACTCACGAGCTGAAACCATTTCACTCGCAAAAGGTTCAAGCACTGCACGGTCCAGACCGTGTGGCAAGAACCGCTTTTTGCGAGTGGATATTGAAGCAGCATCAAGCAGACCCGATGTTCGTATTTAACATCTTATTTACGGATGAGTCGAATTTTTATCACGACGGGGTTTTCAACAGCCACAACATCCATCATTGGGCAGAAGAAAACCTGCACAATGTTCGGGAATCAAGCCACCAAGTTCGCTGGAGTATCAACGTGTGGTGTGGCATGCTTGGCGATGAGTTGGTAAGCTTGTTTGATAATGCATGGAAACAGATATAATTTGCTACAGTTTTATTGCTTGACTTCGAAAAATTTCTTCAAAGACGTGTTTTATTGCTTTTGATGAAAATAACTTTGTTGAATCACTACAGTCAAGATATTTTATCAATAATTATAATATTTGAGCAATCAGTGATAGAGCAAGGATTATCGTTTAATTATGCAATCACACAATACGGGGTAATTTTTGACACAGATTGGCCCCTGCGTTCTACCGGCAAGATTAGATGGAAACTCGTACCACGAGTTTCTTGAAAATCAGCTTCCGGAACTGCTGAAGGACGTTCCGCTTGATCGCCGAGCCGCCCTGACTTTCCAGCATGATGGTGCTCCAGCGCACTTCAGTGCGCATATGCGTCAGTTTCTCAACGAACGGTTTCCGGGGAGGTGAATAGGCCGTGGGGGTCCCATCGCCTGGCCACCGCGATCACCTGACCTGAACCCTCTGGATTATTGTCTATGGGGCATGAACAAAGAATTCGTGTACAAGGACCCACCGAATTCTTTGCAAGCTCTGGAGGCTAAAATCATGAAAGCGACAGCGACGGTGACTCCGGAAATCGTTCGTGGAGCGATGGAAAATTTAGTTGGACGCTGCAGGCTTTGCATCGAAGTAGGTGGCGGCCATTTCGAGAACCTGCAGCCCCTGTAACGAGTCGTCACACTAACCCGATCAAAAACGGCACTTTTCAGAGCCACCAAATAATTTCGCAAAGAACGATTAGTTGTCAATACCGAAAACAAAACAGAGTGCCGTACGATGTTTCTCATTTCCTAGTAATAATAACACAGAATCATGGAACATGATTGAAATTATGTTTCTGGAATTGGAGTACATCGATTTTTTGTGACTTCGAATGGGAAGAACATGAGAATTTTTTTTATCCAATAACATTTGTAGCGCCGTAAACTGATTTATGGAACAATTGAGTGTTGCCGAAAACAGTGCGAATAAATCTAGTATGTAACATGAATTTAGCAAAATTAACCTTTTCCGAATAATCAATAATTTATTCAGTGAAATAATGTATGGTATGACTCACTTATCGCTCAGTTGGTTTATCTAAATTTTCGTGTCTTTGAATTCATTCCTTTTTTGCCGTGCAAGGATATTGTGCCCTAAAATGCTTCTCTCTGTCTACATAATCGAAATTTCTTTCGAAAATTTGGCAATGTCCGGGTATAAGAAAAGATGTTTCCAGGTAAAATGAAGCATTGTCGAAATTACGAAATCCCATTTAATTCGAGCATTAATTTGTCTGGCTATAAAATACATTTTTCGTCGCAAAATAGGCAGCAAAAGCACGAAGGGATACTGAGACTCATCGCTTTTCGATTTTAAATTCGATGTTTAGAAGTTTTTTTTTTATGAAAAATCTTGTTGGCATCCCCCCTCATCGGATAGGTCTTTGATTGAGGTAATTTTTAAAAAAGGAAATTTACATATTAGTGAGAATGGATTCACGGATTTGAATGAAAATTGGTACCATGAGGATTTTGGGGTCGCTGATCACGAATCTGGGGTTAGATTTGAAAAATTCGAAATGGCGAACTCACATGGTGAAACAAAATCTTAAAATATTCGGATTTTGGTAGAAATGTGTGAGTGGAGATTTTTCCGGTCATCAGTGACCGATCCAAGGTCAGATTTCTAAAATTTATGATGGTCGATCCATTATTAGTGGTTCAAAATAAAAACAATCGTAATATTTTTTTATGTAATATGATATGCGAGGGCTTTTGAATCGTCAATCACGACTCTGAATTCGTAGTTGGAAAATTGGAATTGGATATTAATATTTATTTGTTCCATGAACCTTGAATTTGCAGTGTGAAAACGGGAAGTTCGAGGGCTGGCTCACGGTCAGCCTTAAGCCGCTTGTTTACTCATACGAACGATGCAATACAGTATCGATGTATGCGGTTTAAGTATTAATTACTCAAAATTTATCAAACCTAAAAATATTTTTTAATAAGACTATGAATTATCAAAATATCTCTTCTGATATTAAGACTACACGCAGAAATTTACCAAATCGATTAATCTTTATCAATTTAATGGAGCCGTGTCCGATTATTTTGTTGAAATCGATTAATCAATACATCGATTATTCTCAGATAAGTGGCCATCACTAGCATTGATCTCAACAATTTCAACGTTACTTGCCACTCCAGACCCACATTGAATCGACGAGGAAATAACTGGGAATTTGAATGACACCATATTTTTTTGAGTTGAATTATTTGAATTTATTCATGTAATTCGACTTCATTTTTCTGGTCCAAATAAAAATTATTATTTCTCCTCAAATTCGGATAGACTTATTAAATTCAAATTGCTTCATTTGAATTAAGGTATTTGGAAATTTTCTTCTTCTTGATTTAAAATTACTTTTTTATTTGAATTTAATTATTTTTCTCTCTAAACATAAAATTTTGGCACGAATCTAAAGTTATTCAAAGTAACTTGACTTATTACAACTCTTCCTAATACAGTTATATCTCAAATAATTCTCATGATTTCAGTTATCATTTTTAGTGATTCAGTGAATTCTCATTTACTCAGTTATTTTGTGTTAACTCAGGTGAATTGTAATTGATTTACAAACCTATTGACACGTCAATTCAGCGAGTTGTTGTTCCCTCGCGTTATTGAAAAATCGGATGTCAATGATGAATTTCAAACTAGTGGAAAAGTTATGTTGCAAAGACACAAAAAATGTTCGGAAAGCATAATTCAGATTGATTGAATGACTAATTATGAACCCTAACGGCATATCAACCGTCTAAAATCTCTAGTTTTATGCATATATCGATAATTGGAAGTGTCTTATAACATTAAATCTTAAATCCGCTGATTTATTCGGAGATTTATTTTTATTTTCACTCGTAGATGTGTGTCTCGTAGTATTGTGTAGCTGGGCATTCGCTTATTTTCACACACACGAGTGTGCGTCCGTGGGTGTGCGGCCGGCAGCGTGTGCCGTGGCAACAATACCGAGGTCAGCGCTCGAGAAAGGGTACAACAGCGAGTGAGGGTAGGTGCCGATATTTACTTTGTAACCGAAGAATAATAATTCACCTAGACGAACAAAACAGCAATTTCCGTGGCGGCAAATCCAGATGAAATGGTGCACTCTGATTGGCCTAACGCTATCGCTTATAATTCAAAAACTATGCGTCGGACGAGCTTCCGGTAAAGAAATTCTCGGTTGCATTTCAGTCAGGTATCACGCTCGCTGGTCCGTGTCCCTCAATTTAGGGACACCCTGTATAAGATAGGTCAGAATAGTTCCGTGAGTTGGGGGTGTCCCTGGCTGGTTCGTCCCGAGCCAGGTAAATGTCATTGTCCTTGGCTGTTCCCTCTGCTGGCCCCTGATCCGGGGAGATTACGTACGCCGGTTTCACCCGGTCGATTGGAACCGTGACGTGCTTCCCCCGCACTTCAACCACGCAGGTCTTATGTCCGTGGCCCCTGCTGACCACTCGGAAGGGCTCCTCGTACGGTTGCTGCGGGGAACCTTTTTGGGTGTCTACTCGTACGAACACATGACTGACCGTTGCTAGGTCGTTCGAAACGAAAGTTCGCCCTTCGCCATGTCGTGTTCCCGGTATGGGGCGCAGCTTCGCGAAGTATTGCCTGAGCTCCTTGATGTACTCGGAAGCGTCCATGCAGTCTGAAGAACGACGTGATATGAGGAATTCGCCGGGCAAACGCAATGGTTCGCCGTACACTAATTCCGCTGCTGTTGCCCCAAGGGCCTCGTGCCATGCAGACCTGATTCCCAGTAAAATCGTAGGCAGGATCTCCGTCCATCGCTCTGTCTTGTAGCATCGAATTGCTGCTTTCAGCTGGCGGTGGAAACGTTCCCCGAGTTCGTTGGCTGCTGGGTGATACGCAGTTGTCCTCAGGTGGGTCGCACCTGCCAAAATTGCTAGTCGTTTGAACAGTTGCGACTCGAATTGCCGTCCATGATCAGTCGTCACCCTTAGCGGGGTGCCAAACCGTGCGAACCCACCCGCGAAAAGGGTACGAGTAATCGTGGCAGCGTCGATGTCTACGACCGAAAATACCTCAGGCCAGCACGTGAAACGATCCACGTAAGTGAGACAGTACCTGAACCCTTGCAACATCGGCAGAGGAGCTACCTGATCAATGTAGATGTGCTCGAGTCTCGTAGATAGTGGAGACAATTTCCCGATCGGAGCGGACGTGTGTCGCGAAATCTTTGCTCATTGGCATTCTACGCAGCCGCGTGCCTAATGCCGGCGTTACGTCCAGCATACCACTTCTCTCTATTTTTTCTACTCGTTAACTCTCCCACAGTTCTTACATTAATCTCATGGTCGCTGTCCTGTCCTCTTGTCTCTACGTAGTGTCACGCTATTCACTATCGCGCTGACTCATCAAATTCCATTCCCTACTTCTAGCATTGTCACACCTTTTCTGCACCCGTACGTTTCACGTCTCGAGGGACACTCCTATTCTGACTCTCGACAACTTCACATCTAGACTTTTTATATGTATATCTTTTCGTACCACACAATTCATTTCTACCGGTATCTCAAGTTCTACGCAATAAACATATAATCGACATATCAACATACTCAAGTTTATTCGATCTTCATCCTGATTTCCGGTTGCCCTGAAACGTAAAAGCGAAGCCAACCAGGTTACTCCTTCCGCTCAGAAGTAAACACTACTCACGGACGAAACATTGGTGGCAGCGGTGGCCTTCACTTTCCGGAATTTCAGTGATAGAATTTGACGTGTGTGCTGCGGATGAAGTGCTATCTGATAGACCGGTTCCAAAGTTTGCAAGCTCAGTGATATTATTACAAAAGTAAAACCACTGTGTGATAGAGTTGAAGACACTCTGAAAGTCATATTCTACGTTTAACGCAATCATCGATCTCTGATTCACACGAACGTCACAAACAAATCCGTATCTCGAAATCGATATTGCTGAAAAACTATCTCCTGCCGCTACTACGACGACATCTTCATTCTTCACGACTTCTAGTACAACACAACGCACACAAACGTCATCACCGCCTACAGACACAAAATCGCTGGACCAACATCCTCACGGAAGAATGTAACATTTTCTTCCATTCCTTCTCTCCATTTTCACTTTGTAAGTCAACAAATCCTAGATTAAAATTTACGACATGGCTACCGAAAGCACTTTTCCGCACCTGCCTCTTTAAGATGCATTGGCTCTGATTCCCACGTTCAATGGCACTGATATGCCCGTATCCGAATTCATAACTAAAGTAGAATGCGCAAAACAAGCTGTCTTAGCCAGAGAACTGAATTTATTCTCCACACTCATTCGCATGAAAATCGAAGGCGACGCGAGTAAATATATAGAATCAGATAATCCGGATTCTCTTCGAGATTTGCTAGACTGCCTAAAACAGGCCTACGCGTCTCAACAACACCTCCCAGATATCCAGCTAGACCTCGCACAATCGGCACAGAGGCGAAACGAGAGTGTTCTAGATTACGGTGCTAGAATAAAACATCTGTTAAGACAAGCGTGCGAATCAATAGATGCCTCAGAATCTATCAGTAATGCTCAAGTGCTGAAGAAAAATATCAAAGAAACCGCAAGAATAAGATTTATCAAAGGATTACTAGACGAATTAGAAATAAGAGTAGCTCATGAGAATCCACAAACTCTACAAATGGCTATAGACACGGCCACCAAGACTGAAAAACTATTATCAGATGGACTTAAACGAGCCTCATACCGTGATACTAACTACGTAACACAAAACCATATAAAATGTTGTGTATGTAAATTAACTGATCACATCGATAAATATCATCCTGAATAACCTTCCGTATTAGTAGTGTGTAGATACTGCAAGAAGGCAGGTCATAGTATAGAAGAGTGCAGAACGAGGCAGCGCCACAACACAACTTGCACGCAGTGTGGTGACTAAGGCCACTTAAACGATAATTGCCGCTTAAATCGTTCCCAATATCCCCAGAATCCAAAATTCCACCAAAATTCAAGAGTGTTCCAAAATAACACTAATCGTCAACAACATAACAATCCCAATACCCAATATCGAGCAAGAGACCCGACAAACCAACCTTCAGACCAGACGCGAAATGATAGTCAACGCGCACAACAGTATAACACACCAAATCCTTCACGATCGAACTTTAGGGTTAATTACGTAACACAAGACTACTCGAACGAGAATTGCGATGCAGGCGTCCACCCGGAAGTTCCGTACTAAGCAAAGCAACATCGCGAATATTCAGGCAACGCGAGCCATCTAAACGAGTTCAGGGACGGCCGCGCGGACGCATCGACCTCCCTCAAACCGGAGCAGCGTCCAAACCATACGTCAGCTCCGTACAAACAGAATCTGGCCCTCCACAGATTCGAACACAATGCCCGCAGTCTTTGAATGGGTACGTGACACTAATAATAGATACTGGCGCTAATATTAATTTGTTAAAAATCGATAAAATCGACCCAAGAGTCCACGTCACAAAGACGGACATTAGGCAGATTTCAGGGATAACGGAAGAATCCATCAGAGCAATAGGAAGTCTCTACATCGAGTTAGCTAATACACGCCACGATTCCATCTTGTCGATAACTCCTTCCCTACCATCAAAGACGGTATACTGAGTTCAGACTTTTTACGTTCGGAAAAGGCGACTGTCTGTTTCAAAAACAACTACCTTATTTCTCTCGAAACCGGCGTTATTCCCTTCAACAGGCATAGAACCAACACAAAAACACCACCGCGTATCCTCATAACATCTGTCACACAAACACCGAAGGTTCGAATAACCACCGGTGAACTCACACGACAACCCAGCACAGTTATAGTTGACACCGGTGCTGATGTAAACACAATTAAACTCGGAGCAATCCATCCGCATGTTCCGTGTAAATTACTCGGAGGTCAGACCCACGTTACCAGTGTTATACATGAGCCAATAAAAGTAGTAGGAACAACTAGCATTCGAATCGGTGACAACCTTCATATATTCCATACAGTCGACGATCTGTTCCCGATACAAGAAGACGGAATCTTGGGATCGATATTTTTACGGAACGAAAATGCAACGATATCTTTCGATACAGAAAAAATAATATGGAACAATACTAGCAAACCATTCAAACTCCTGAACGAAGACTACATATTGATACCACCACGAACGGCTCAGGTGATTGCACTAGAAATTTCGAATCCCTTGGTGAAAACGGGATTCATAGAACAGTTGGAAGTAGGCGCTAACATATTCCTGGGACAGGCCTCGGTTAACAACCAACAAGGGTTGGCTTACGTTTATGCAATAAATTGCAACGAATCCTAACACTAAAAGAAGTCGATGAATTCGCGAGCACCGCCACGCTGAGTGCAAAAACACACCTAACGCATACAAGTACTGCAAGCAGGGGACAGGTCTTACTAGCCTAGGTCTTACACGAAAAAAAGAAAGAAGATCGAGAATCGCGTTCTTCCCACATCCCCAAATTACGATTCGAGACGCCTTGACATTGTGAAAGAAAACTTACGATTAGACCATTTGAACGACGAAGAAAAACAATTGATAGTTAATCTTGCTATCGAATTCAACCATTTATTTTTCCTCCCAGGTGACACCCTAAGACATACAAACTTAGTCAGCCATACGATCCCTACTACCAATGATGCACCAATTCATACCAAACAATACAGACACCCAAGAGTATACAAAGACGAAATACCAAAACAAGTGACCAAACTCCTTGATCAGTACATTATCACACATTCTTCATCTCCTTACAATTCTCCGGTCTGGATCATCCCCAAGAAATCAGATGCTAGCGGCGAAAACAAGTGGCGAATGGTCATTGACTTCCGGAAACTGAACGAAAAAACCATTGGCGACGCTCACCCGCTAGCAAATATCGTCGATATCCTAGACCAGCTAGGCTCCGCAAAATATTTCTCAACGTTCGACCTGGCTTTCGGGTTCCACCAAATTCCAATGCATCCCGATCACTGCGCAAAGACCGCTTTTTCGACACCTCACGGCCATTTCGAATATACTAGAATGCCATTTGGCTTAAAAAATGCCCCATCCACCTTTCAACGTCTAATAGACCAGGTTCTATCGGGAGTACAGGGTACAAATATGTTTGTCTATTTGGATGACATAGTCATTCACTCCTGATCCTTGGAGGAGGACGAAACCAAATTTCGGAAACTCATAAAAAGATTGTCTGATGCAGGACTAACCTTGCAGCCAGATAAACGTGAATTTCTGCGTAGAGAAGTAGCATACCTAGGTCAAATCATCACTTAAAATAGATTGAAACCTAATCCGGAGAAGATATCAGCAGTAAAAAACTACCCAGTTCCCAAGAATCCTAAACAGATTAAACAATTTTTAGGCTTCATAGGCTACTACCGGAGATTTATTCCTAACCTTTCAAAAATTGCCAGACCTATTAATAATTTGCTAAAGAAGAATAACCCTTTCCTATGGACAGCAAAACATCAATTTGCGTTCGAAACACTACGCGATAGTCTGTGTCGAGAGCCGATACTGCAGTATCCAGACTTCGAAAAACCCTTCGTCTTAACAACCGTCGTTTTAAAGTATGCAATAGGAGCAATACTTAGTCAAGACAAAGATGGCGAGGATTTACCAATCGCGTGTGCATCAAGGGTGTTACAAAAGGCCGAAATCAATTACTCGGTGTCCGAAAAAGAATTCTTAGCAGTCGTTTATGCCGTCAAACATTTTTGTCCTTATCTTTACGGTAGAACCTTCACCCTGGTAACAGACCACGAACCACTCAAGTGGATCAAAAACGTACGGGACCCGACTTTTCGTTTAATGCACCGGAGACTGAAGTTGGAAGAATATTCATACGTCACAAAACATAAAAAAGGAATAGCGAACTTCAACGCAGACGCGCTTTCCAGAAATCCACCTGTCGACTCTTTCCGAATTCTACCTATTACCTCAAAACGGCCACGACCCGATACAAAATTCTCATCTACTGACGCCCACAAGCGCGCCAAAGTAGCTCACCAATGTTAGGTACACGTGCTCGCGAACCAGATACGCTGTTTTCGTCTACCAGCGCTCATAAACTCACCAAAATAGCTAACCAACATCCAACACGTGCTCGCGAACCGGATACGCTATCTTCATCTACCGGCGCTCACAAGCGAATGAAACATGTAGACCACCACCCAATACGAGCGTGTGGATCTGCACACGAATCCACCAGCCCTTCCCCACGAAGACGAACCAAAACATTACAAGACACTTCGACTTCTACTGTTACCTCTGACTCAAGTGACAGTATGACTGACAATAGCAGCGCAACGGAGGCACCGATCGTAGTCGATAAAACGATCAAGCAAACTACGGAACAAGTTTAACCACTCACCTCATCTAAATCAAACTAAAACTCCGGTAAGCCCCAGGGTTGTGTTGTTAAAATACGTAAAGAACAGTCCGATACACTGAATAAGCCGACACCCGAAGCCACTACCAGTAAAGGACAAAATTACGCCCCTTGATTCACGGAATTCGTAACCGATCTTAACCACCTACCATCAACGCACAGTAAATTTATTCAAGAGATACGCGCCAATCTCCTTGACAGACAAGTTAACCTAGCCTACTGCATCTCGGCAGACTGCAAGACATCACGAGGAGTCGCGGGACAACTAATCAATAGGAAAATAATCACCCGAGATCAACTACAACAACTAGACCCTGAAGTAATGAACGTATTGACACTGCCACATGGTAACCGCCTCATTTACAATCTAGTAACCAAAAAATACCACTACCAGAAACCAACTGAAGAAACACTGTTCAACGCCCTAGTAAATCTAACGAATTCCTTAGAACAAGACAAAGTCAAATCGCTCTCGATTCCAAGACTAGGCTGCGGCTTAGATAAGTTAGACGAACCTTGTTAATCGGATGATCCATTACATATTTAAAGACTCCGACATAACGATCACCATTTGTAATTATCAAAACCCGACTTATGACTCGACATCTTCTGAATCTAAAGCAGACGCATCAACACACAGAATCCCTGCTCCCCCTTTAACTCGTCAGCCAATGCGTCGGACCGGCACTAGGTCAGCTCCAAGACATGCTCCGGTTTCTACTCCCTTGCGCTACCCAACTGATATCTCGGAGAGTGACTCCGTGACACATGATCCGGAGTCAGCTGTTGAAGACACGGATAGCGATGCCTCCGTTGTACCTACGGCAATGCTACCACCTTCATGCTCACAATGTCGCGACAATCCCGAAGAGTGAAAACCGAACCACCCCCATATTGACAATAACAACTTTTGTTGCTTAGATTACCTCATACAAAATCAAAATGACATATTACCAACACCCAACGTAACCGAAACTAATGACGGACTTCTCATGTTGTGCGATAATTACGCTCATTTCGTATCAGCTAATTGTGGTTGGACAGAAGGACTAGAAAAACAGTTGATGGACGGAAATCTAATAAGCATGGAATCCTTTCAAAACCTGAATCCAGAAATATCCGACGTAATTAGAACTCGGTTGAAAAACAACAAATACATTTTCACCCTCGTAGTGAAACCACGTCAACCACACCCGGGCAGACTAGACGACATTTTCTACACGTTAGTTAACTTGAGGATTATCTTGTCCGGACTAGACATTCGGTCCATATCATTCCCCATGTTAGGACCAGGAGTAGATGATATTCTACGATCTATCTTCAAAAAACTCATTTATCACATTTTTGCGGATTCAGACGTTCGAGTAACACTTTGTAGAAATACTACAATTATACCAGACGAACGATTACGCGAAGACATGATCAAAGAGTACCACGAGTCACTGATCGGAGGACACCAAGGCGTTACAAAAATTTTCAATAAAATAAGAGAAAAATATTTTTGGCCAAATATGAAAAAGCAAATTCAAAATATCATCAGATCTTGCGGCAGTTGCCAGAGGAAAATCAGTCAGGATAAAAACAAAATTACCCATGGCAATCACTGACACGCCCGCAGAGGCCTTCGACAAAGTAGCTCTAGATTTACTTGGTCCACTCCCTGTTACGAAATCGAATAACCGCTACCTTTTGACGATCCAGTGCAATCTGACCAAGTTCTTAGACGCCATTCCAATTCCCGATGCTACGGCAAAGACGATAGGGACAGTATTCGCTGAAGAATACATCACGCGCTATGGATCTCGACGAACTATACTCACTGACCAGGGACGAAACTTCAGGAGTACCGCTTTCAAAAAAATATGCAGGCTCTTCAAAATTAAACAACTACGAACAACCGCCTATAGACCGCAATCAAACGGCTCATTAGAAAAAAGTCACCTTGTAATTACCGAATACATCAAACATTACTCCAACGAAGGCAAAGATTGGGATGAATTCATACGTTTCGCCATTTTCTGCTATAATACAGCGAAACACGACAGTACACAGTATTCACCTCACCAGCTGATCTTCGGCTCGGAAGCTAAACTACCGGCAGATGCGATACTAAGCAACACATCCACGCATACATACGATACATTTCTCCTCGATCCAATAGCGAATCTCAGAGACATCCGTGAACGCGCCGCGTTGAACCTGAAACAAGCTAAACAGAAAAGTAAAGAACACTACGACAGAACGATTAACCCACAACAATTTGAAGTAGGACAAACTTTCTACCTATTAAACGAAACAAGGTCAAAATTCCAAGATCATTATAAAGGCCCGTATGTAATCAAACGAATAATAGATGACGTTAACGCCGAAATATACCTCACGCTAAACAAAACTGAAATAGTTCATCTCAATAAACTGAAAATCGCACATACATAGTTGAATCCCACATTAACCCCTTTAATAGCAAACACAGTACAACCAACAAAAAGGTTATGACAATCCAATCGAGCTGAATATTATCCACCCACCTACTTCTTCTGTCCTACCCATTCCCAACGAAGTAGAAACCCATGATGCAGTTCCTTACACAACACCTCCACTTTTTTTAAACCCACCAGTACTTAAAACCTTACGAAAACCTTATTACAAATAGGCAACTACTATATTGCTACCAAGATCTGCTGTTGCGCTACCAAACAGGCATAAGTAAAATATATGCTTGTGTACACTACTGCATTAAAATGATTGTAATGACGATCTTATACTCTTAGTTTACAATTAGCCCAGAATATATCTACACTCATAACCGATATCATTGTACGAATAGGTCGAACTCTGTCTAAATAAAAAAAAAAATAGTATTACTTAGGACCCAGCGAATCAAATAAATCATTGTTGTTTAATCTGAAGTGTACTAACTCGCTTCCATGCGCATTAACCCTAGGCGCCTAGCTTCAAACAACATTATGTAACCATAGTGTCATAACTATATGCCTTACGCTCATACGCAACCCAGAATATAAACCATACTATCTTAAACATAAACTTACTATTACAAACACTTATCCTCAAATATCCAACTAATGTTGCTAGACGCATCAATCAATATTCAATCTTTATTCATACTGCGACTACATACTTGTAAACACACATCAATTATCATTTTCATATATACGGACAACATATTATATTCAGATTATAAATACCATACACTACCCATAACAAGAAAAATTGTAAAACTAATTTTAAGCACATACTTTTAAATCATGCTTCACTACTGTATATGACATTTCCACCTTCTTGCTTCCCATATTCGGGACCATATCTACCGCTATGCTCCCTCTGACGGGGGGGGGGTGTTAGGTCCAGCATACCACTTCTCTCTATTTTTCCTACTTGCTAACTTTCCACAGTTCTTACATTAATCTCATGGTCGCTGTCCTGTCCTTTTATCTCTACGTAGTCTCACGCTATTCACTATCGCGCTTACTCATCAAATTCCATTCCCTACTCCTAGCACTGTCACACCTTTTCTGCACCCGTCCGTTTCACGTCTCGAGGTACACACCTATTCTGACACTCGACAATTCCACATCTAGCCTTCATATATATCTTTTCGCAACACACAACTCATTCCTACCGCTATCTCATGTTCTACGGAATAAACTTATAATCGACATATCAACATACTCCAGTTTATTCAATCCCATCCTGATTTCCGGTTGACCTGAAACGTAAAAGCGAAGCCAACCAGGTTACTCCTTCCGCTCAGGAGTAAACTCTACCCACGGACGTAACATTGGTGGCAGCGGTGGCCTTTGCTTTCCGGAAATCCAGTGATACAATTTTACGTGTGTGCTACGCATGAAGTGCCATCTGATAGACCGGTTCTGAAGTGTGCAAGCTCAGTGATGTTAATAAAAAGTAATACCACTGTGTGATAGTGTTGAAGACACTCTGAAAGCCATATTCTACGTTAACGCAATCAACGATCTCTGATTCACACGAACGTCACAGACAAATCCGTATCTCCAAATCGATATTGCTGAAAGACTATCTCCTGCTGCTACTACGACGACATCTTCATTCTTCACGACTTCTAGTACGACACAACGCACACCGACGTCATCACCGGCTACAGACACGAAATTGCTGGACCAACATCCTCACGGAAGAATGCAACATTTTATTCCGTTCCTCCTCTTCATCTTCACTTTGTAAGTTGACAAATCCTAGATTAAAATTTACGACATGGCTACCGAAGGCACTTTTCCGCACCTGCCTCTTAAAGATGCATTAGCTCTGATTCCCACGTTCAATGGCACTAATATGCCCGTATCCGAATTCATAACTAAAGTAGAATGCGCAAAACAAGCTGTCTTAGCCAGAGAACTGAATTTATTCTCCACACTCATTCGCACGAAAATCGAAGGCGACGCGAGTAAATATATAGAGTCAGATAATCCGGATTCTCTTCGAGATTTGCTATACTGCCTAAAACAGGCCTACGCGTCTAAACAACACCTCCCAGATATCCAGCTAGACCTCGCACAATCGGCACAGAGGCGAAACGAGAGTGTTCTAGATAACGGTGCTAGAATAAAACATCTGTTAAGACAAGCGTGCGAATCAATAGATGCCTCAGAATCTATCAGTGATGCTCAAGTGCTAAAGAAAATATCAAAGAGACCGCAAGACTAAGATTTATCAAAGGATTACTAGACGAATTAGAAATAAGAGTAGCTCATGAGAATCCACAAACCTTACAAATGGCTATAGACACGGCCACCAAGACTGAAAAACTATTATCAGATAGACTCAAACTAGCCTCCTACCGTGATACTAACTACGAAACACAAAACCATATAAAATGTAGTATATGTAAATTAACCGATCACTTCGATAAATATTGTCCTGAACAACCTTCCCTATTAGTAGTGTGTAGATACTGCAAGAAGGCAGGTCATAGTATAGAAGAGTGCAGAACGAGGCAGCGCAACAACACAACTTGCACGCAGTGTGGTGGCAAAGGCCACTCAAACGATAATTGCCGCTCAAATCGTTTAAATTTTGTTTCGTCCCCCATCACCCCCGCTAACGTGAATTGGCTCTCGACTTGTGTGAACCACATCTCCGGGTCTGCGGGTCAAAACGGTGGAATACGCACAGTGACTCGGTCTAGCGCAGCTCGCACGTCGGTTACAGCGTCTGCCGGCGTCTTACACGATCTGGTGTCTATATCCGATCACCAATACCACTCAAAGTTTGCGGCTAAAATATAAGTTTACTAACCCTAGCACTCACAATAAAAATTTAACACAGCCTGACACAAGCAAGAGTATGGATCGCGCCGAATCACGTCGGGGTCACCAATTTGTGGTGCTGTCGGGAGATTAGTAAACGAATGACGCCAGAGATTGTGGTTGATAGTGATATGGTATTGACAAACTGTTTATTTTGAGAGAAATCAAGTGACAAGAATCTGATGGTATTGTTATAAAGGGTAAAATCACCCGTTTTGCGCCCTCTTTAATGATCTAGTAGTCAGCATAGATAAAAGACGTTTATAAACCTCTTGTGTCTTTAAAAAGAATAAGGTTGCTGCGCCAACCGACATTATTGCAAAAACAGTCTTGTTTCAGAATTTGAACGAGAAACACATATTACGCATTAAAAGCATTTTCACAATATTTTATTCACGCTCTTGATTTCTTTGACTTAATAAGTGAACTCGCGGATCCATATTTTATTAACGTAACGTCCAGAACGTTACATTTGGTGTCAGAAGCGGGATCTTGAGTTTCTTTTTAATTAAGTCGATTCAGTGCGTGTAATAAACAATGAGCAGTAGTCGTATGATGCGCTCACGTCGAAGGGAAAGTGGAGAAGAATCTTCTCTCATGGAAAATCCGAGGGTTCCAGAAGAAATTTCATCACCTTCAGTGGACCTTCTTTTAACTCCTTCGACGGTCTCTCAACTTGATCTGCTAAAGATCTTGACACAACAACAAGAAGCGGCAAGACAGCAACAAGAAGCTGCTGCTCAACAACAGCAACAACTAATCCAGCCGCTTCAAGAGCAACAGGAACAACGGAGGCGAGAAGGGGAGGCTCGAGAGCGTTCAGAAACTAATCTTCAGGATCTTCTTCGGACGACTGTGGCGGCCCTTCAATCCGTTCATCAAATGAGTGGCACTGGAGGACCGGCTGTTACACCACAGGGTTCTAGAGTTGCTACTCCTGTTCCTTTTCCTGTTTCCTCGCCTGTTCCTGTTCCCGTTGTTCAAGAGATCCGACATCCAGGACAAATCCAGGATGTTCGAGATTCAAGGTCTGTGCCTTTTATTAGGGGAGTAGTTGAGTCCCCAGTTTGTAGAAACCGAGTAAATGATGTGGTTGATTTTTCCGAGCCTCTGTCTCAGGTTCAACCTCAATACTCTCATTTGAGTCAATTGAATAATTCGAGACTTCCTGGGGTTACTTCTCAGATTTATGAGAAACCCTTTTGTCCTTTGAAACCGCCAATTTTTGATGGAAAGATTCCATGGGCAGAGTATGAACGTTAATTTAACACTATTGCAAAGCATAATCAGTGGGACTCCGCCATGAGGGCCCACAGCCTTGCCTCTTGTCTTCGGACGCCGGCTCTGAATGTTTTAACGGCATTGTCTGAAGAAGAAATTTCCGATTATGAGAAACTTAGCTCTGCACTAAAGTTGAGATACGGAAATGACCACTTGACGAAACTGTACACGGCTCAATTACAGACTAGGAGACAAGGACGAGACGAAGACCTCGCGTCTCTTAGCCAGGATATAGAACGGCTTTCACGTGCAGCATTGCCAGATCACGAGCCGTCTCGTAATTTGTTAGCGACTCAAGCCTTTTTGAATGCAATTAGTGATCCAGAAATTGAAATGGCCTTTGGAACATCGGGCCTCACTTCTCTGAGGGAGGCAACGGCCAAAGCCCTCGAGGTGGAGGCAATGAGGAAACAATATTTTGGGCTGAACAAGCTTCGTCGGATTGAGGTGTCCGAAAACACCTCAGAAAGACAAAGTTTTGAACACTCGGAGGAATCAAAACCTCAAAATTAGAGAAATAAAAATAACAATAGTAATTTTAAACCAAGAAATCGAGGTTCTTTTCAAAACCAGAAAAACAAGCGTGTAAATAAGAACGCGGTCATGACGAGTCAAACCGGCTTGACCTGTATATTTTGTAAAAAAATAGGTCACGACGCCGATCATTGTTTTCTAATTAAAAAAATTAGTAGAGAACCGATGCAAGGCTCGAATTCAAACTCTTATAACTGGCGTAAGAAAAACATAGAAATAGGGGAAGCAAATCCTCAATCGAGTTCTTCAACAGGAACTCACCCAAAAAACTAGTTTCAGATGATTTGTCAGCGCGAAAATCATCGCAGATTGTTGGAAGTGAAAGCCCTCTTAGAGAACAGTTTTTAATTAGAAGTCTACGACAGTCTGGTCTTTACGCGCGCGGTACTGTAAATGGCGTCGATTGTCTGTGGGTAATATACACGGGCGCAGAAGTAACCGTAGTTCGATCGGATCTCTTTAAATCCGATGACCAGATTGTTCCCTCTTTATCCCTGCGAACAGCCACTGGAGAGACGACCCCGGTTTTGAGACAGGTTACTGTCCAAATTAACCTTTTTGGGTGTATTGACTCTCCACATAAGGTTTTTATAGCAGATATAGAGGATGAAGGTATTTTGGAAATAGACTTTCTTACAGCTCATAACTGTGTTATCTCGACTAAGAGAAATTCACCAGCTTCAAACAATCGCGAAATAACTCTTTGTACAAATAGAAATGGAATTTATTGGACTCCTCCTAGAATTAGAAAAATAGAACTTTCGGAGGATGATTTGCAACAACGTTTCCTTTCACATTTACAGAGCCATGTTGAGAAATCTTCGATTTCGTTAAATTCAGCTCAGGTAGAATCGTTTAAATCTCTTTTGTTAGAATTTATAGATTTTTTCGCCAAAGATAGTGGTGATAAGGGCCGATGTACTTCTGTCAAACACAAGATCGACGTCGGAGAGAGTTCACCAATAAAACAAGCTCCTCGAAGACTCGCTCTCAACGCCCGAAAAGAGGTGAAGAAGCTTGTGGAAGACATGCTAAAGAACGATGTTATTGAACCATCGTCTAGTCCCTGGGCCTCACCAATCGTCCTTGTTAACAAAAAGGACGGATCCAAACAATTTTGTATCGATGACAGGAAGCTGAACGATATAACGAAGAAAGATTTTTACCCTCTACCCAGAATTGACGGGACACTCGGCCTGATAGCTGGTGCAACTTGATTCAGCACCATAGATCTTCAGAGCGGATACTGGCAGGTCGAAATGGATCCTCTAGATAAAGAAAAAACAGCTTTTGTTACGGGTTTAGGAGGATTACGGCAGTTCAAGGTTATGCCGTTTGGTTTGAGTAATGCCCCGGCTACCTTCGAACGAATGATGGAGGCTGTTCTCCATGGGCTTACTGGCAAAATATGCCTCGTTTATTTAGACGATATAATCGTTTTTGGCAAGAACTTTGAAGAAGAAGTTCAAAATCTCAGACAAGTTTTTGCTAGGCTGAAGCAAGCAGGTCTGAAAATGAGCCCGAAAAAATGTCATCTGTTCCAGAAAGAAGTAGGTTTCCTCGGACATATCGTTTCAGCACAAGGTGTAAAGACCGACCCATCCAAAATAGAGAAAGTTTCTTCTTGGCCGACACCTAAGAATAAAGAACAAATTCAAAGCTTTTTAGGCCTTTGTACGTATTACAGAAGATTTGTAAAGGGTTTCGCTAGTATAGCTAAACCTCTCCGTAACTTGACCGGAATCAAGATTCCTTTTGACTGGACCCCGGAATGCGAAGAGGCTTTCAAGAAATTAAAAGAAAATCTTATTTCTTCGCCGATTTTAGCTTATCCAGAGGTCAAACTTCCTTTTATTTTAGATACTGATGCCTCTATTTCAGGAATAGGCGGGGTTCTGTCACAAATTCAGGGAGGTCAAGAGAGAGTGATAAGCTATTTCAGCAGAGTTTTGAGTAAAACCGAGAGGAATTATTGTGTCACTCGTAGAGAGCTTTTAGCTCTCGTTAAGACCGTTGTACATTTTCATCATTATTTGTACGGCAGGAGATTTTTGATACGTACAGATCATGCTTCTCTCAGGTGGCTACTTTCGTTCAAATCTCCTTAAGGTCAGGTAGCTAGATGGTTAGAAAGGCTCGGTCAGTACGATTTTGATATTAGTCATCGAGCAGGAATTCATCATCTAAACGCCGATGCTCCCTCTCGAAGACCCTGCGAGGAAATGCCAGAGTGTATACAATGTGCACGATTAGAGAAAAATCGTGACCCCTCTCTTATAATACGGAAGATTTCTTTCGAAAATAACCAGGAGGAATGGAGAAAATCGCAACAAGAAGACGACACTTTGGATCAAGTGAAGTCTTGGAAAGAAGCAGAAACTCGCCCAGACTGGCAGGATATATCTTCAGCCGAGCCAGATTTGAAAATTTATTGGGCTTAATGGGACTCTATTCTTTCAATTGATGGAATTTTATACCGAAAATGGGAATCTGCAGACTTGAAAGAAATCAGGTGGCAACTTTTGGTTCCCAGGTCACGAGTTCCAGAGATTCTTGCTCTTTATCATGATTCTCTTGCAGGCGGACACTTCGCGTCAAATAAAACTCTGGGCAGAATTCGCAACTTCTACTTTTGGCCCCGTTGTCGGAGGGACGTTGAAGATTGGTGTCGAAGATGTCGAATCTGCACGGCAAAGAAAGGACCTCGAGCGAAGGGACAAAGCTCTCTTTAAATTTACAACGTGGGAGCTCCATTTGAAAGGATAGCAATGGATATTCTCGGACCTCTCCCGTTAACCCATTCTGGAAATAAATATGCTCTGGTTATCGCTGATTATTTTACTAAATGGCCTGAAGTGGTTCCTCTCGCTGATCAAGAAGCCTCCACTGTAGCACAGGCATTCGTTAAAGAGTTTATTTGTAGACACGGAGTTCCTCTAGAACTTCATACTGATCAAGGCCGAAATTTTGAGTCAACCTTAATGAGAGAGGTTACTCAGATTTGAGGGGTTAGAAAAACTCGTACGACTCCTTTGCATCCGCAATCTGACGGCATGATAGAGCGTCTGAATCGAACCTTGCTACAGTATTTGTCGTCCTTCGTAGAGCAGAATCAGAGAGACTGGGACTCCTGGATCCCTTTCTTCCTCTTATCTTACAGATCTGCGATTCATGAGACGACGAAACAGACGCCAGCCCTCATGCTTACTGGAAGAAATCTTCGACTTCCGTCAGATTTAGAGAAAGGCCCTGTTCCTGTGCAAAGACAACGTCAAACAGATTATGCCTTTTTATTACAACAACGTTTAGAAGAAATTCATCACTTTGCTAGGAATAGAATTTCTATGGCTTCAGATAAATTAAAAACTCGTTATGATATTCGAGCCAGAGATTTAAAATTTAATCCTGGAGATTCTGTCTGGCTCTTTTAACCTCGAAGACAGAAAGGACGATGTCCAAAGCTACAAAGAAATTGGGAAGGCCCTTACTTAGTGGTTAACCGGATAAATGATGTTGTTTATAGAATCCGAAGATCTCCTCATTCGCGTCAGAAAGTGGTTCACTTGGATCGTCTTGCTCCTTTTGAAGAGGATCAACCTGGAACAGTCTCTCCAAGACCAGGAACATCCTTCGAGGTTAGATCTTCAAACGAACACCCTTGACGACTGTGATCGATTTGGTCTTCTTCACAGTCGGTTATTGATTGGGAGAAGAATTTGCCTTTTGGAATTCATCTGAGTAAAACTCGACCGCTTACGATTATTATAGAAGGAAATATCGGATGCGGAAAAACAACTTTCACTAAGAGGTTTTTAGCAGATCGCCAGGTCTGTACACTTTTGGAACCTCTTGAAGAATATCAAAATGTAGCTGGAATTAATCTTTTAGATTTGATGTATCAGAACCCAGATCGTTATTGCTATTATTTTCAGCATTTCGCTCAAATGGTTATGTTAGACAGACATCTGCAGACAACTTCATTGCCTGTAAAGGTGATGGAAAGATCGATATTCAGTAGCAATTGCTTTGTGGAAGCTTGTCGAAGGTTAGGTAATTTTCGCGACTTCGAATCTCATTTATTGACAAAGAATTTTGATTTTCTAATTCGCTCGTCTGAGCTCAGAGTAGATTTGATTGTTTATTTGCGAGTTTCCCCAGAAACTTCTTTTTGCTCGAGTTAGTTCCCGTTCTCGTGAGGAAGAATCGAGTATTTCTTTAGAGCTACTCAGAACTATTTATGAGGTTCATGAAGATTGGCTAGTAAAACAAACCTTTTCTTATTTATCGGCTCCTGTCTTGGTTATAAATGCAGAAGCTACAGCCGATCAAGTTTTTAAAGATTTTTGTACGTCTATGATGTGCGGGGGTTAATTCAGACTTGAATAATGAAAAAGTATTCTTAATTAAGAGAAAAACGAAAAAACAAAGTTTAATTTTCTTTATTAAAACAAGATAAAAAAAAAAGGAATGAATGGTGAAAACGGGAGGTTACATATATATAAAAAAAAATTAAGTTTCAAAAATTTGTTCTGCTGTAATCTTTAGAGCAGATTTTACTTCTGCGCAATTGTTGCAACCTTCGGTAGAACTTATTACGAATAATTTCTTCCTGCATTCGCGGCAAACTTTGCTTTCTCCCGCGAAGGTAAAATGCGTTCGCTTGTGTTCATGGAAGTTCTTCATGTCCGCGCTTAAATAAATCAGACACGGGGAACTTATATATTTTTTTTAACTAAAAATTTGCGTGAGAACTTACCGAGTAACCCAACAGTTTAAGCATATCAGCCCCATTTTGTGTTTCTCTCTTATGGTCTCACCCCGACCACATTTTAGAGTCCTCCATTAGTTTTCGAAATAAATTTTCAATTCTTGCTGTGTCATATTTTTTATGTTCTCCCACGAATAATTTGAAGTGATTACACCCGCATTGATGAAAGCAGAAACGGGTGGAGTCTTTATGATTGACATTTTTCTTTTTTCAACTAACTAAGACTGTCTTCGATGAGGACTTTTCTCCTAATGATTTGTTATTTCTGCGTTGCTAATCAATTTGAAATTTGTTTTCTTCGGTTGTTTCTTTCTAGAAACTTCTTCTCTGGAATCGAGTTTTGTGTCGGACAGGCTTTGGTTTCTTTCATTAATGTGAAAAGAGCCACGATTATTTTTCGAGGTCGATGAGCGATTGCTTGATTTTCACATTTTATTAACCTTAAGTGTCAGTTTTTGTGAGTACTTTTTCAGGTTTCTTGACACAGCCTTTTCCCATCCAATCTTTCCCCGATTCCTGAAGATGACTGGTGGTCTTATTTTGAAGAAGGACGCAGAAATGATTCAGATAAGATCGTTTCTTTTCTTTTGAATACATATTTAATTTATTTTATTCGTGTATTCTTCCAAATTCACTTAGTAAATTTGAATTGTTATACCACCACTCACATTTGTCCTCCAAAGTCTAGGGTGTGCTGTCTCTGAAGAAGCCTTGGATTCAGTCACCCATTCCTTTTCCCTGTTTCCTGTGCCGGTTCTCAGAGGGAATCAGCTTTATGTTGTCTAGGACCCAGAGTTCTTTCATGTATGGTTTCCCGCCTCGTCGTACTCATCAGTGTTTGTTTCACCGTACTATTTTCTCTGATGAAGAATGGATTTTCTTTTCGACGACGATCCGGATGATTTTGTTGTCTCCAAATTCATGAAGCCACATGACACTAGATAACACTTACCTTTGTAAAAACAAGGCACATAAATTTTTGAAATTATTTAACGCTCAACTATCTGCTTAAGGTTTTCTGTGGTTTACTTTGAGACTGTGGGCAAATGCCAGATAGTAAAAAAGGGAGTACTTAAATTTTTAGAGCCACAGCTCCAACTCACCTTTGAGCACTGACTACTAGACTACTTTTATAATTGTTTTATCTTTCCCGAGTCGGGACGACTCTTTTCCTCGGGGCGGAGTAGTGTTACGAAGGGTAAAATCACCCGTTTTGCCCCCTATTTAATGATCTAGTAGTCAGCATAGATAAAAGACGTTTATAAACCTCTTGTGTCTTTAAAAAGAATAAGGTTGCTGCGCCAACCGATATTATTGCAAAAACAGTCTTGTTTCAGACTTCAAACGAGAAACACATATTACGCATTAAAAGCATTTTCACAATATTTTATTCACGCTCTTGATTTCTTTGACTTAATAAGTAAACTCGCGGATCCATATTTTATTAACGTATCGTCCAGAACGTTACAGTATAATAGAAATGCGAAAGCAGGGAAAACGACGAAGCTAGCTAGTAGATGCGTATGCGCAAAGAGCACGGCGAAGACTGGTTACAGATGAGGAAAAAGTGCAGGCTCGCCCCCGAGTCGAGGACAAGGGTCGCGTCGCACCATAAATGCCACATGTATGGAAATTCCTGGTGCGGTCAAACCCTTGGCTCTCGGCTAGCGCGGCGAAAGTTAACTCTAAAGGGCAATAGTTGTCAAAAGACAGATATGGAGAAAAGGAAATATTGCGAAAGATTTTTCGTCGGCTTACTGGTGAATGTCCGTTACAAGGTCTGTATTTTGCAAGCGCACGTAAGCCTCAAGCTAAGACTCCATGTATGCGTTGAGCTCAGGCAAATGTTGCGGTGACCAATCAGAAGCCCGGGGTAAGTTCGGTAGTGGTAACCTCCGGCATGTCGCACCTCTCTGCGTTGAGATCAAAACATTTTAATCTCTCCGCAGTACCGCACGTCATTCGGCTAAAGTCGAAAATCTTCGGGGTCATTCGGAATCTGGCAAGGCTCAAATAATAGTCGACGTAGGTTGTGTCGTACAAAACAAACCAGGAATCAATAACATCAACAATGGTGGAAGTATGAACGGTGAAGATTCCACTATGGAATATAATTGTAATGACGTGAATGAACTTATGATTCATCACGTGACAAACCGCCCAAAATTATGGGATTTTATAAATAAAAACTATAAAGACAATGTTACGAAAAAAAATCGTGGGGTGAAGTGGCTAAGGACCTCAATGTGAGCGGTATGTATTTTTCGAGAAAATGTGTAGCATCTTCAGCTAAATTGTATTATTACAAATCAATAATTATTTTTTGTGTACTTTTCTTGATACATATCAAAGGACTGGTTGGAAATACAAATAGAATATGTGAATATTAGAGTAGTCTAGAAACGGCTTTTTTTAAGATTTCGCTTTTCGATCTCTGAAATTCTTGAAATTTTTCATCAACAAAGAGCTCACGCGAAAGGGCCGCCGCGCCGTGACGCAAAGAACACAGATGGAAAAAGTACGAGAGCCCGCCGTCGGGTGGAGTCCCGGTGGAGGAGGCTGCAACCCAAGCGTCCAAGTCACAGAGTTTGCTACGTTATCAGAGGCAGCGGGGGCAGAGGGATAGGTAGTCCCAGAGTCTGCCTTATGGCCAGGGGCACTAAGGTAAGGGAAAGGAGTTCGTCTCATGGTCAAGGGTCACAGGCCCAAATGCCCTCTCGTAGAGCCTCGGAATCTGCTTCGCGGTGAGCGGTACCGGGGTAAGGGAACGGCACGCGATCTTCACTACGCGGCGAGGGGGTGGCGGGGGAAGGGCTGGCGAGCTGAAGGAGCTTCTGGGCGAAAAAATCGCTCCTTGGCAAGGGGATGTGGGGAATGGGTGGTCGCCCGGAGAAGTTTCTAGACTGAAATCTCCCCTAGGTACGGGGCGGCCTGGAAAAGGGATGCAGTCCCAAAGTCACTCGTTGTCGAGGCGCGGCGGGGGAAGGGGAAGATGCCCCAAAGTCACTCTGTGGCGAGGGGCTGGCGCCAGAGAGGGGTGTGAGCGGGGTGTGTTCTGCCGCCCCAGAGTGCCCCTATACTACTTCGATGAACTAAGAAACGCAGAAAAATCCGTGAAATCATTAATTTTCGTTCGACTTCCGTTTCCGTTTTAGATGTAAGTGGCAGGTGTGAGAAAGAGTGTGAGTGGAAAGGCAAAAATTTAGCAAGATAGCAAAGGTAAGGAGGAAAGGATATAGGGCAGAGAAGGAGCGGGGAAGACACAGACGGGCGGACGGGTGAAGGGAATAGAGAGGCAGGAATAGAAGGGAAGGACAGTTGAAAAAAAAGGGGTAGAGTTTTGAGGTTAGTCAGAGAGAGCCGGCGGACAGCAACGGGAAGGATGAGACAAAAATAGGCGGTGACATCTGGGGATTAAGAAGGGGGATAGAGCAGAGACAGGTAGGCGGCAGGTGAATAAGGTAGGGAGCGGTGGCGGAGAGAAAGAGTATAAGCAACGCGGGTGGCCAAAAGGAAGGGGCGAACAGAGTAGAGGAGGAGAAAAAGGGAGGTAGGCCAGGTGCAGTAGCAGCGTTAGGGAGGGATAGGAGGCATAGCCTGGGATCGGCGACTACGGTGCTAGATTTAGGGAAGAGAGAGCGGGAGGAGGAAGGGAAAAAAGGGGAGGAGGATGCAGATGAGATGCAGGAAAGAGAAAGAGTATTTGGGAAAAGCAGGAAAGTTCACCGGTCGCCGGAGGGCAAGAATGGTGAGGAAGGGAAGGCAGAGGAAGGGAGTATACAGGATATGCTAAGACTAATTAGGGAAGAGTTAAAGATAGGTCTAAAGAAAGTCAAAGGGCAGGGCAGGGGGATCAGGAAAGAAATGGGAAAGATTAAAGGGGAAATGACTAGGAGGGAAGAGCAGTGGGAAGTAGAGAGGGGGGAGATGAAGGAAAGGATAAGGGACCTAGGTAAAAGATTAGAAGAGGTAGAAGAGCGGAGAGGGGGGGAGATGGAAAGGGTAAAGGGGCGGCTGGCAGAATTAAGAAAGAAAATTGCAGTAGGCGGGGGGAGAGGCAGGGACAGGGGAATGCGGAAGTGGCGCAGGTAACAATAGAAAGGTTAAAAGAGATGGAGTGGGCCATAAAGAGAAAAAAAAAGGAAAAAAGAAGGAAAAATATAGTATACAGAGGAGCGAAAATAGAGGAGAGAAGAGAAAAGGAAGGGTTGAAAAAGATTATGCAGGTGATAGGGGTAGAGGTCGAGGTAAAGGATATGTGGGAGGTAAGCGCGAAAAAGGGGGGAGAAAAGGAGATATGGATAGCAAGGCTAGGGAATGGGGAGCAAAAGAGGTCGGTGATGGGAAGAAAAAGCCTCCTCGAAGGGAGGGAGGAGAGAATAAAGGAGGATCTCACCTGGGCAGAGAGGAGAATGAAATGGAAGTTGAGGGAGATAGCAACTATCGAGGAGAGAAGGAGAAACAGAGTAAGAGTAGGGTATGCAAGGATTTGGATAGAAGGGAAAATGTGGAAGTGAAAAGAGATAGGGGAGGTGTTAAGGGACGGTGCAGGGAGATAGAGGGAAGAGGGGCGAAGGGAGGGGAGGGGAAAAGTAGGGGAAGGCGGTAGGGAAAGGACAGCAAGCGAGGAAAGACAGGACGGAGGTATAGAAGCACAGGCTGGGGTACGTAGGGAAAGGCAGTCGGGGAAATGGGCAGTGGGGCGGGACAGCGGCAGGGGGGGTGGGAAAGAAAGAGGAGAGAGAGGGGAGTAGGCGGGACGGAAAGGGAGGGGTAGAAAGTAGTTTTCTGGAATGTGGCGGGGCTTGCGAGAAAGGATGAAGATTTCTGGAGAGGTCTAAGGGAGTGGGATGTAATATTTTCAATGGAGACATGGATAGAAAAGAAGGGGTGGGAAAGAATTAGGAATAAGTTGCCAGCAGGGTATAAATGGGAAGTGCTGTATGCGGTGAGAAGAAATAGGAAGGAAAGAGCAATAGGCGGAATGCTGTAAGGGGTAAAAAAGGAGATAGTAAGTGGGGAGGAAGGGAGGGAAGAGGTGAAAGAGGGGATGATAATGAGGAAAATAAGTGTAGGGGGGGAAAAATGGATGGTAATAGGAATATACGTAAATGGGGATCCAAAAGGGAAAATAGGGGAATTGAAGGAGCGGGCAGAAGAGGTAGAGGAAGGAACAAGAGTGCTAGTGAGGGGTGATTTTAATGCCAGGACAGGGCAGGAGGGGGGAGGATGTTGGGGGAAGGAGAGGAGGAGAATAGGAGTAGGTAATCAAAGGACAGGAAAATAAACTCGGAAGGTAAGCAGCTGGTGCAATTTTTGGGAGAGACAGGATGGGCAATGATGAACGGGAACATAGAGGGTGATGAGGAGGGAGAATTCACGTATGTAGGAGGGGCGGGGGCGACGGTGATAGACCACACTTTAGGAGACAGCGAGGTAAGGGATAGGGTCAAAAGGATAGAGATTGGGGATAGGGTTGACTCAGATCAACACCCGGTAATAGTGTGGATAGGGGGGGCAGTGACTAGGACAAGGAAGGGAAAAAGAGTAGGGGGAACTAGTAGAGGAGACTGGACAGAGGAGGGTAGGATGAGGTTTAGAACAGAGGTCAAATGGGAGGAGATGGGAGAAGCGGATGTAGGCAAAGAGATGGAGGAAAGAACAAGGGAGTTTAGACGAGCCTTAGATGTAAGGGGGAGGGGGAGGAAAGCGAAAAAGGGATGGTGGGATGAGGAACGTAGGCGAGATAAAGCGGAAGTTAGGCAGAGGCGAAGGAACTGGATAAAGGGGGTGGGGAAAGGGGACGCGTATAAAAAGGAAAGAAGGGAATATAATAGGCTATGCGAGGAGAGGAAAAAGTAAGAAAATGCGGGTTTCATGAAAGAAGCAGCGGAAGGAAGGACAGAAAGCAAGGTATGGGAGATAGTTAACAGGGAAAGAAAGAAGTGGAAGAGGGTAAATGAAGAAATGGGCGATCAGGAGTGGAGGGAGTATTTCATGGGATTATTAGGCGGAGTGGAAAGCAAGGTAACAGAAGGCGGGGGGACGGTAAATAGGAAGGGGGACGGGAAAGGGGAGCTGCAGAGAGAAGAGATTAAAAAGGTGATAGGAAAGCTGAGTGATGGAAAGGCACCAGGGTGGGATGGAATAGTTAGCGAGGTATGGAGATATAGGGGGGAAAGAAATGGAGAAGTGGATATGGAAAACATGTATAGGAGTTTGGGTGGGGGAGGGCTGGCCAGAGGATTGGAGAGAGGGATTGATAGCGCCGATAGTAAAGAAGGGGGAGGGGAAAAGGGTAGAAGAGTATAGGGGGGTGACGTTGATGCCAACTCTGTATAAGGTGTATGCGATGGCATTAGCGGATAGGTTAGTAAGAGAGGTAGAGGAGAAGGGCTTGATACCGCAAAATCGAACGGGATTAAGAAAAGGCATGGGTACAATTGACAATGTATATGTACCTTATTATTTAATCAATAGACAGGTGGGAAAGATTCAGTGAACAGAAAGGTGCTGTGGGAGACTATGAAAAGGAGAGGGGTGAGGGAAGGGCTAAGGGTGAGGATGAAGGAAATTTACAAGGAAACAAAGAGTCGGGTGAGGAGCGGGGGAAAGGTAGGAGAGGCGTTCTGGACGGCGAGGGGGGTAAGGCAAGGATGTCCGCTCAGTCCGCATGTGTTCAACCTGCTGCTGGCGGATTTAGAAGAGGAAATGGGGAGAGGGAGAAGGGTTGGGGGGGTGGAGTTGACCGGCGGCAGTGTATGTACGTTAGCGTATGCGGATGACATAGTGCTACTAGCGGAAAGTGAAGAGGAAATGGAGGTAATGATTAGGAAGTTAGAAAGGTATATGGATAGGAAAATGCTGACGGTGAATGTAGGGAAATCAAGGATTATGAGATTTAGGAAAGGAGGCGGCAGAAGGAAAAACATAGATTGGAGATGGAAAGGGAAAAAGATAGAGGAGGTTAAAGAGTTCAGCTATCTAGGGTATAGAGTAAAGTGCAATGGGGCACAGGAAGCACAGGTGAAAGAGAGAGTACGGAAAGCAGGGGTAGTAATAAGGCAGGTATGGGGAATAGGAAAGAGAAGGTTTGGAAGGGATTGGAAAAAAAGGATTTGGTTATTTGACAGGCTAGTATGGACGGTAATAGAGTATGCATCGGAGATATGAGGGTGGAGGGAGTGGAGGGCGGTAGAGGCGGTACAGGATAGATTTTTGAGATGGACATTAGGAGTGGATGGGCGAACACCGGGATATTTAGTAAGGGAGGGACTTTAGAGGGAGAAGCTAAGGATTAGGGCAGGGAGAAGGGCATGGAATTTTGAAAGAAAGCTGGAGAGAGGGGAGGGTAGCGAGTTTGCTAGGATATGCTGGAAAGCGATAAGGGAAAAGGCAGAAGCTGGGGGGCAGGGATTGAGATGGGAAAGAGAAAGGGAAAGTTTCTTTGCGGAAAGGGGAGCAGAGAGTAGAGAGGTAGTCGCGAGAAGGGAGAGGGGCGAGATGGAGCTTAGAGAAATAGAGGAGAGAGAAAGGGAAGAACAGAGAAAAGAGAGGTGGGAGAAAATAAGGGAATCGAGGTACAACAGATGGTACAGGCTAGTGAAAGGAGAAGGGATACCAGGGTATCTGGGAAAGGGATGGGGGAAAGCAGGTGGACAAGGGTGGCAAGATTTAGATTACGAAGCGAGATGAAGGAGGCAGGGTACTGGGAAGAAGAGGAAAAGAGAAGGTGTAGGGTGTGGGGGGAGGAGGAAACATGGGAGCACGTATGGAAAAGGTGCGTGGGCTGGGATAGAAGGGGGGAAAGCTGGCAGGAGGTAGTGAGGGAGATGTTAGGTGAGGAGGGGGTGGGGGAAGTCTGGATGAGAGAACTGGAAAGGATCAGGGATGTACAAGAGAATTAAAGAGTGAGAGATGAATGGGAAATGGGAGTCGATTAGGATAAGGACGGTTAAGGAATAGAATAAGGTAAAATAGGATAAGGTTAAGTAACGATAAGGATAAAGAATAAGAAAAGGATAAGAGGGAAAGTAAGGGAATGGCAAGGCAACGGCACAGGGCACAGGCAATTAGAAATTAAGTAAGGATAAGGTAGGAAGTAAGAATAGGGTAAGAATAGGTTAAGAAAATATGTAAAAAATAGTGTAAACGAAGAGGAAAAGGGAAGTTCTTGTAACCCCAAGGGGAACAATAAATATTACATTAATTTTCGTTCAAAATTTTCTTTGTAAAAATCGTCGCTTTTTACATTCGAGCTTGATAAGTAATACGATATCACGGTTTTTTAGGGGTTGGTTTAGTACATCGATAATTAAATTATGTGACAATTAAAAATAATTGTAGTCTTCTCATTTCAGAGAAGAAATACGCACTCTATTTTTCCTGCCGATTCCAGACTCTAGCGGCGAGGCCCTTTAATGGTCAGCCGTTGACTAAAGATATATTCTTCAGTCAGTGAGTCAACTAATAACGCTGCTATTTTACAACAATTTGGTGATAAGAATTTTTGTTTGTACCTTCCAAAAGTATGTTCAAATAAAATCGAAGCTTCAAGAAACTTCGTTCTTTCTTTCCCTATGAAAAATAAAACCACCGACAATCACCTTTTTCAGGCCTCTAAATCAGGACACTGTATTAAATACTGTCTCACATATGGAGCATCTCATTTTATCTTGATCAAAATTAATTCATCCGTGATGTGTTATAGTTAATCGAAATTTTTTTGAAGTCACATGTATTAATATCATACATGGATCGCATATACTGAGACAGAAGCAACTCACTTTCTTCTATTTGTTTAAGAATTCATCAAGATTATTGACAATTTATACTGAACTTTATTTTATTTCGAATTTCTTTTACTCTATGCGGCCTAGATCAAGTGCTGTCGAGGCGCAGACAATTTTATTATATTATGTTGGGCGCCAGTTAATTATCGAAATTAACGAAAACGAAGTAACGGCTAAGCTCAGTTGGCTGACAAATAACAATAAATAGTTTTATTTATAGACTCTGTTCGCAAGGGAGTTCATTTGGAGACCCGAAGAAGGGAGGATCCAAATTTCCAAGAGCATAGAAGAAAGAATTGGACAGAATATACAAGTTTATTTGTACTTACAAATGTTGTCGAAATCCGACTCTCACAATTACGATGGGATTGATTCCACAGTCAAATTACAAGACAATACTACGTACTAGTGGACGCAAGAGTCAAACTGTACGGAATTGACACAATAGTCAAATCACAACATATACTGTACTAACAATAAGGTTGACACAAGAGTCAAACTATGCAACTGTCACGTACAAAGGTCGACACAAAAGTCGAATTACAAAATCGTGTAATAGGCACGGGGGTTGACACAAGAGTCAAACCACGCGAACGCTACCCACTGAGGTTGACATAGAAGTCAAATTATTATAACGAAATACTACGTGCGAAAGTTGACACAAGAGTCAAACTACAAAACTATGTACTATGTACGGGGGTTGACACAAGAGTGGTTGTGCCGGCTCCCGCCGCACGTGGCTTGGATCGATAATTCGCTGGACAATTTGACGCCTGCGCGCTAGCCTGAATTTGAATGTCTGTACCCTATTCGTCTCGAGTCAATATGACGTAACGGCGCGTAATATTGAAATGATTTTAAGTGACTCGGAATCTGTTCATTAATCGTGGATACCTTATAATTAGGGATTCCGACTCTGACGTTGAGTTGGATGCGATTATCCTATATTCCTGTTACAATGTAAAAAAAAATCGTGACCTTGAAATACTCAAGCTCATCAGATTTATATGCAGACGGTTCAGCTTGATGCCCTTGTTGTGCTGACCTAGAATCTGACAATTATGTAGAGAAATTTCGATGTTCTGACAGTTAAAAACAAAATTTTTATTCTTTTTTTTGTTATTAAATGGAATAATTACAATGAACAGAACATAATATATAATGTAAAAAAAATATATATATATATATACATGTAAAATTTTACCATTTATTTATAAGAAAATGGTTTAAGTAGTATGGGGACCATGGAGACTAGAGGTAAGGAGGCCGAACGCATATGGAAAAGTGGATGGTGAAAGTGGTGGAAGATCTTGTAGTTCGGGATGTATCCGCAAGCGGTACCAGCGCCTGGTTACGAATAGGATACATATGTGAGGATCGACGATTCAAAATCACCGCGCTGACGGAACCGGCAGTGGTAGCGCCGCCAGGCGGGTCCAATTCGCGGATCGTTCATCACTTTCACAGTCCATTTTGCCAGTATTGCGTTCGGCGTCCTTACCTCTAGTCTCCATGGTGGGGACCGTGCGATAGAGTGAGAAATAGAGAAAGAGTGAGAAGGGGCGAGAAGCGGGGAGTGAGAAATGCATAGTTCTCAGTACCTGCACGTACCTCACTTTATTAATAATTTTAGCTTTTTCACTATGTAGAAGGCGGCAGATTATATTATATCCGTAATCCTTACATGATTTCCTTCAAAACAAAAAAAAATTCAAGGGCGTTGCCTAGCTAGAAAGCACGGGATACTCCGCTTCCCGCGTTAACCGTGGCGAGAGAGAGAGTAAAGAAACAAGTGAGACGGAGCAGCCGAGTTTTCGCCGGGGTGGGATGGTGACGCGGGCTGGCCTCCACCACCCCTCACGGGCATTTGGTTTCAAATACTTTTAAACAGCCGAGTGTGCCGCGCTCGGCACGACGCAGCACCTGATGAATAATAGAAAAAAAAGTAGACTCCTTTCAGATTCCATTTGAAAAATTTACTAGTAATACAGAATTAAATAATGAACCCGAAACTATTTTTTTTATAATTCAAAAACTTGTCATTAATGAGGTAAAAATCGTCAAACATTTCAATTGTTTATAAAAATTGGGATTTTTAATAATGTTCAACATTACATTTTTTTTATGAAAGCTTATTCGTTCACCTTTTGACTGTACTGTAAATGATGTCTTTGCGACGAATAGAACCGGATATATGCGCGCTCTTTTTGCATCAAAATTGAATGATTGTCTTGTAACTTTCGAAAACAAACATAATTCGGACGTACACCAAAATGCGTATCGATTCTTTTCACCTTTGTTTCATGTGAAAAAGAGTATGAATGGATTGAAAAAATACGAGGTCATTTTTTGACTGACGTGACGTAGAATTCCCCGTACGTATGTTGATATAGATATACATTCTTAATATTTCAACGAAAATTATATTCACCGGTGTCCGTATTTTTACGCAATGCGATCACGTGACTGGTAATAGTCTAATAGTCGGTATTCATAGTCAGGTTCGATTTGCAGGACTGTCTTAAGTCAGCTCAAAGCATAGCTTGATCGGCTGAGAGCTGTTCCTAATACAGTCTCGAAAATAATACGTAACTATTTATGAATACCGGCCAGACGTCGTCACAGGTCGTTTCAAATTGAAAATTCCAACAAATAGCTGTTAGTAAATTCATGATGTAACAACGAAAATATCATCAGTCTCCTAGGTCTCACCAAGTGGAGATTGCCATCAAACAGAGACCCACCTAACCCGTCCCTACCTTTCAACCATGATCGGGTTTGCACCAAACAAATACAAAATGATAAAAAAATAATATAAAATGATAAAAGTAAAATCAAACTCGTTTAAACTTAATAAACATAATCACGAAATCTGTATGAAAAGGATGTCATAGAAATTAAATTGAAACAGTATAAGTGAAACATGACAGTAATCTTGATCGAGAAAATTGATATCATAACAAGGTATCGAGCATTGTATACATTATATGGCTAAATAAATTCTATAGAAAGCGCAAACTATGGAAAGTAGTACGTCATTGTTGCAAAAATTAATTATTATTAATTATTATATAGACTAGTAAATTTTTGACATAGTAATACATGTAACGAAAGTATACAGTCGCTAAGTTTAAATAGGCCGCGCCCCTCGACGTCACCTTATTTTCGTGACCGATAATGAGGGAGTATCGGAGACGTATCCCGAACGATCAGTCTCGCGTGAACAAACAGGCAAGAGACAACGTAATTTTAATAGAGAGAGATATAACCTTTAATTGTCGTTTCTCTATTCGCAGGTGAGGTTATTGTTAATATTATTCCTATGTACATTATGTAACGTCATTATAATTTGTTAACCAATAAATAACGGAGCTTCTACACTCTATTTGCAGAGAAACACTTTTGTTTATTATTCTTTATCAACTCCGAAAGATACAAGAGGAACTTCCATTGGTCTATTATAAAACGACAATTTTGGTCAAAAATGGCAAAAAAATTGGGATTCACATTTAAATATGTGGCATCACCCAATGACAAAAAAACAAGCATAATTGTGATAAACTCCATTACAACGGAGAACAAGGAGAAATACGCATTGCCAGATGCTGAAAAGTTCGCGAGTGTCCACGATAAAATAATAAAAACAGAGATTTATAAAAGGGTGAAAAAAAGCCTCAATCAAAGAGGTCAAGAAAGAATGGTGTGGATCACATGCACAGAAGAGATGGAAGAGGCTTACTTCGACGAAGACGATAATATCCTTTTCAACGATACATACCTAGAACGGATAATGGAAACAAGAACACTTCAGCCCACACAGAAGAAGGAAGATCGACTCAATCTGAAAAATGCAGCAGAGAGATTTATGGTCGAAAAATTTGTGTGTAAACACACAAATGCGAAACAATGGCTCGAAACGTTAGAAAAGGAGTGTGAGAGATTCGAAATCGACAAGGATAACACAAAAATCGAAATGCTGCGGCTATTTCTGAACAAGCCATGCTTGGATTGGCACTCAGCAACATTAACGACGTTGACGATAGAAGCTGAATGGACTGAATGGAAGGAAAAATTCCTGGAATCATTCGCGGACAAAGCATGGAGCACCGGCGTATACGCTATATCGTACAGGTATAGAGAAGGCTCACTAATGAAATACGCCATGAAGAAAGAAAAACTGCTACGAGACATAGACAGCGATATGGGCGAGAGGACGCTGATGATGCTTGTAGTAGCAGGATTGCCCGAATTTATTAGGAATAAGATAGACAGGGAAAACTGCGAGGATGCGACCAAACTACTCCACGAGCTTAGAAAATGCGAGAGTCTGGTGAGTAAGAACAGTTTTTTTAAGAAAAAAGAGGAAAGACTGGACAATAAAAAAAAATCTTCTGAAGAAAAAAAAACGATGCAAGAATCGCGAAAAACTAACCAAGGGTAGTAGATACCATCCCGAGGATTCTTGCTGGTTTAAAAGGAAAAATGGAAATGAAACTAGAACAATCGGAAGAAATTCGGTGATAGAGGTAGATTTAAATGCAGAACAAAAAAACGAATAATCACACCATTGATTAAAGTAAGAATGTTATTTGAAGGGAAGTTCGATGTAAACGGAACATATGACCCAGGTTCTCAAGTCTCTCTGATAAACTCAAAATTAATTAAAATAAAAGAAAAAACAGAAGATGCTAATAAAATATTCTTAAAAACAGTCAATGGTGTGACGCAAACAAAAGGTCTAGTAACCATAGAGGTAAAAATTTTCGAAAGAGAAGAATACGTAGACGTATTTATTGTAGAAAGAGACGATTTTGAAGATTTCCTTATTGGTCTTGATATGATAAAGAAACTCGAACTAATTCAAGACGAAAATCTACAAATATCGCGGCAAAAAGAAATGAAGATAGACAAAACAGAGGCAGACCTAAGAGAAGAAACAAACACACTGAACAAAAATAACAAGACAGAAGAAATCAGAGTTGACTTTAACGAACACGTAGATGAAAACGAGTTTAATATCACGCTAAGTCACTTAAAGGGCACACAAAAAATAGAAATCGAAAAATTTATAGACAAACACAACACAGTATTTGGGAAAAATAAATACGACATAGGCACCGTTACGGACTACGAAGCTCGAATAGACTTACTGGTGGACAAATATTGCAGTAAGCGGCCATATAGATGCACCTTGGAGGACAAAAAAGAAATAGAGGATCAAGTGGGAAAATTATTAGAAAATAAATTGATTGAAGAATCTTACAGCCCATTTGCGGCACCAGTAACCCTAGCATTCCAACGGGAAGAAAATAAACGATCGAGATTATGTATAGATTTTCGCGAATTGAACAAAATAATTACACCCCAGGCTCAACCGTTCCCTTTGATAGACGATTTAATCATAAAAACAAGAAACTGTATGTTCTACACATCACTAGATATCAATTCGGCCTTTTGGTCAATTCCATTACGCATCGAAGATAGACAAAAAACAGGCCTCGTTACACAGGAGGGGCACTTTCAATGGATGTGCCTACCATTCGGTTTAAAAACAGCACCAGCAATTTTTTAAAGAGTCTTATCGAATATCCTGAGAAAATGCAATCTAAAAGACTTTTCACAGAATTACATAGACGACATTCTAATTTTCTGAAAATCATTTAAAGAACACTTCGAACACATAGAAAAAGTCATAAAGGCAATAGCAAGCGAGGGCTTCAGGCTGAAATTCAAAAAATGCACGTTTGCAACAAACTCGGTACAGTACCTCAGACACATAATAAAAAACAATACAGTCAGACCAATGAAAGACAACCTGATTTCAATACGAAATTTCCCGACCCCGAAAACGCAAAAGGATGTTAGACAGTTTGTCGGGAAAATCAATTTCTACCACGAGTACATACCGAAAAGCTCAGTACTGCTAGATCCGTTACATAAACTACTACGGAAAAACGAAAAAGTCATATCGTTGGAAAATTGCGAAATAGCTTTCACGGACATGAAAAAGTTACTATGTTCTCAGCCAGTGTTGGAAATATTTGACAACAATTTACCAATAAGAATCTATACAGATGCATCACTAAACGGCATCGGTGCAATATTTAAACAAATACAAGATAATGGTAAAGAAAAGCCAGTGGCATATTTTTCAAAGAAACTTAACGATTCACAAAATAGAAAAAAAGCAATTTATTTGAAATGCCTGGCAATAAAAAAATCCGTAAAATATTGGCAACAGTGGCTGATAGGAAAAAAGTTTACAGTATTTTCCGATCACAAACCCTTAGAGAATATGAACCTGAAAGCTAAGACAGATGAGGAACTCGGTGAGATGACGTATTATTTGTCACAATACGACTTCGATATTAAATATATTCCAGGAAAAGATAACGTCGAAGCAGACAGTTTAAGTAGAAACCCAGTCATCGAACCAATCAAAAATACAGAAGTAATACTAAAAACAACAAATCTAATAAAAATAACAGAGATAAAAACAGACCAAAAAGAGAATAAAATGTTGCGAAAAACCAGAACAAAATTCACGAAAGTAGACGGACTGTTCTATAAAATCGTCAAAAATAAAAAAAAGATAGTTTTGTCTGAAAAGCTAAGCCTAGAGTTAATTAAAAAAATATACTCGGAATGGTGCCATCTAGGAATTGAACAAATGATGAATAGAATATGTCCTCATTACACAGCTAAGAACATGACCGCGAACATAAAGAAAGTATGTAAAAACTGCGAAACATGTGTTAAGAATAAATCTAGAGGGCAAGGAAAGTATGGACTGATGTCACAATTAGGGCCGGCAACAAAACCATTCGAGATAATGTCAATAGATACCATCGGCGGCTTTGGGGGACAAAGATCAACGAAAAGATACCTTCACCTACTGGTGGACCATTTTACGAGATACGCGTTCATCTCAACATCAAAAAATCAGAACGCGGTAGAATTCATCAAGTTAATAAACACCGTGCTAGAAACAGACAGAATCGGAACAATTCTTGCAGACCAATATCCGGGAATTAACGCGAAAAAATTTAAGGAATTCTTGGTGGAGAACGACGTCAGATTAATTTTTACGGCCGTCAATGCGCCCTTCTCCAATGGTCTGAACGAGAGACTGAACCAAACTCTAGTTAACAAAACGAGATGTAAAATAAACGGGAAGGGAGAAAAGAGAGCCTGGACAACGATTGCCAGAGAATGTGTAAATAAATACAACGAAACAGAACATACGATAACGGGCTTTACACCTAGATATTTACTTGAGGGCACAAATACCAGCATCTTACCTGAAGAAATAAAAAAAGGGAACAACAAAGAAGTTTGGGTAAAGGATAGAGAATTAGCTGTAGAAAGAACAAGAAAATCACACGAATATAACAGAAATATATTTAACAAAAATCGAAAAAATCACGAATTTAACACGGGCGATCTAGTATATATAGAAAATGGCAACAGGCTAAATAGAAAAAAATTAGATGAACTGAGAGTTGGACCTTTCTAAATAATAGAAAAGGTATCTAACTCAGTGTACAAAATGAAAACGGGAAAACGAAACCAAGAAACTGGACTTTTCCATGTAACAAAACTATTACCAATGTTCGAAAACGGTGACGAGGACTGAAAATTTTATGAATTTTCACCCGGGGGAGGGGAGATGTAACGAAAGTATACAGTCGCTAAGTTTAAATAGGCCGCGCCCCTCGACGTCACCTTATTTTCGTGACCGATAATGAGGGAGTATCGGAGACGTATCCCGAACGATCAGTCTCGCGTGAACAAACAGGGAAGAGACAACGTAATTTTAATAGAGAGAGATATAACCTTTAATTGTCGTTTCTCTATTTGCAGGTGAGGTTATTGTTATTATTATTCCTATGTACATTATGTAACGTCATTATAATTTGTTAACCAATAAATAACGGAGTTTCTACACTCTATTTGCAGAGAAACACTTTTGTTTATTATTCTTTATCAACTCCGAAAGATACAAGAGGAACTTCCATTGGTCTATTATATACATATAACTAACTAAACATAAATCACAGAAGTATTACACGTAAGCTATATACAAAGCTATTGTATTTATGTACATGTGTACGTATATTTATATTAGAGTTTTTTGTCGTCTGTCGGTCGTGAATTTACCGTTTCTTACGCGCGGCCTTCTGGGCTTCGATGATTTGAGGGGGGGTTCGCGGATTGAGAGTTGTCGGGCGCGTCTAGAATCTGTGATCTCGGGTAACAAACAAAATTAAAAGAAATCTGCTAATTTATTCTCCATTTTTTCGGTCCAGAATTTAACGTGACGTTTTATTTGATCAAAAATCAATCCCTTTGGCGTCCAAACTATAAAATAGCACCACTTCGTATTCGTAATGTGTAGAAGACGTTGGACCTGATACATGTAATTATGAGAAAGCTCTGACTTGGCTTTTCCACCGATTATTTTCGTCTCAAATGTTCATTCTGTATTCCAAAAATCTATCGAGCGAGCGTAGCGAGTGAGCAAAATTTTTTAATGTTTAAGCGAAATCCCACAAAAAGTACTGATATCCCCAAAAAGCACCTCTGGTACAAAAACCTTTCGCCAAGTATAGCAATGTGACAACTACCCACAAAACAGCCACCTACAAAACTGTCATCAAATCAGATACAACTGCCAAGTATAATTAATTTATAAACTAATGATGATTTTGATATACTATAACTAATGATGACAAAAAAAAAAAAATTGAAATCAAAATTGAAATTGAAAAAAACAATAAATTTTATTGAAAAAAAAAATTGGAGGTAGTGGTACTTGGCGTGCCTTTTTGAAACAAGCACAAGAAAATACAAGTCGAGCTATATCAATGTTGTAACGGCAATATAAACATGGGCCCGCTAAGTACCATGTACTCCAATTTTTTTTTTTTTATCTATCAAAATTTGTTTTTTTTTTTTTGCATTTTCAATTTGAATTTGAATTTTTTTTTTTTTTGTCATTATTAGTTATAGGATATCAAAATCATCATTAGTTTCCATATAAATTATGCTTGGCAGTAGTATCTGATTTGATGACAGTTTTGTGGGGTGGCTGTTTTGTAGGTAATGTGTGCATGTATGATTACCCCAGAATTACGTCAAGTTTATTTCTCAAAACAAAACGCGCGTATTTTAGTGGCCTAATACGTACGCGCCGTATTTACTTTGCATAGTAAATTTTTCCAGATACCTTGTAACTTTACCTTGGCTACTTAGGTAGTCACAATAAATGATAAGAATATTCGTTATGATTAACAAAGTGTAAACACTGATGCAAATTGCCGAATAGTGGTTTCGTTCATTTAACCTGAACACGTAACAAATTAATGGCATATTTTAGCGACTAATGCAAACCGGGCTAGTACTACACGTCAGAATGCATTCTAGTTTATATTTTCGTATGTATAAAAGACTTGAGAATGAATTTATACTGCTATTATGAACAGCAATATCGGCTCTTGAAAGTACCTTCTTACAATTAGATTAAAGCCCTGCGATTGTTCGTACTCAAGTGTTTGAATCTCGAAGTCGGAGAGAATGCGACATCAATCATATAAATAATTCGCTTTACCTCATTTTTTCCTGAAATTTAGCCAAAATCTTTATACCGGGTCGTTTCTTATTCTTCAAAGACAGGTTCCTTCTCTTCTTAGCCATCGCGGGAATAAATACTGGCTCGAAAGAATAAAAAACACTGTAGAAAAACACAAGCAAAAATAAAAGCGCGGAACACTATCCACGTGCCGAGCGACGAGGATTCAAACGAGGGGAATTGTAGTGGGAGGGGTTTGAGTCTACTCTCCTCGCCTGTAATTCGCATGGTCGTCGGCCAACGCGGTCGTGGCGCTAGCAGGCGCCCGCCTTTTGCGCGAAAAATTTGCTGTCTTATGCTTCGTGATTTTCCTTCTCATTTCCTCATTTTTGAAGATAGTTAGGTTATTAGGGGGTAATTTTAAAGATAAAGAATAGATCTGTGTCGCCTATTTCGCCGAATTTCGAAAAAAAATTCACTGTCCGCTGTGTCTCACTTCAAAGATAACGTACTTTCAAGTACGTTTTTCGCAAATCTGAAAGCAAAATAAAAAATTCGGCAAAAGAGGCGACACAGATCTATTCCTTATCTTCGAGATGACCCCTTGCGAACCTAATTATTTTCAAAAATGAGGAAATGAGAAGGAAAATCGTGAGTCTCTGTTCGCGCGCGCTCTTCGAGGCATAGGCAACGCCCTTAACCGCGTTCGAGTACTTCCAAGTGACGTTTTTTTTTTGCTAACTAGTGACTCGCTTATTTTCTTATATTATGGTCAAATCATCAGAATATTGAAATTTACACTTTTCTGCATGTAATTAACTTACCTTCTGTCAATCTGATGAGCTTGAATTAATTCAAGGCTCGATTTGATTTTACTAATCTGATTGGCTGCCCTAGATGCACGTATATACGGGTATATTACGGGTTCATACCGGGACAATCTCTTAAAACTATACATACAATGCGCATGCGCGAGTTTTATCGGCTGCTCGGACAGGCTGGCCACTCCGAGTTTTAGCTGACAAACTCTGTTTCTGGGGGCGATGTAGTTCATACGAATTTTTGAGGTTAGAATCTCAAACAGTCGAGGTAGTGACTCGGAAAGTTGATGCTAATGCTCTTTGAAAATTGGCTTTATTCGACTGAAATGAGAAATCTGTTTGAATGTTGGGTGCTTGGAAGAATCGCAGCAATTAGGTGCGAACACTTTATTCAATCACTTTCATTATTTCGTACATTAGAAATAACAATGGAATTTTTTTCTATCAACAGGTGATACGGCCAAAAAAATTACATCTTTGATATTCACTGTTATCTGCGCATTCAATTTATTACACGTACAAAGAACATCGCGACTCTCAAGCAAATAAGCAACTTCCTCACTCTCTTGTGATTTCAGGCAGTAATATTGAATTTTATTACTTTCGAAAATGAGACATTAAACCGAGCGTTCAAGAAATTTAAATATCTGACTATCTGTAAAAGGACTGTGAATCTTTTTTTGCTCGAAAATAGTTCAACAAAATTTTTACAAATAGTCGATAGTCAATGTATTTTTTCCGATCAATAAATTATTGCTACTACTATTTAAAATTTCCGAATGATTAGCAGAATTTATTTCGCAAATTTTCAATGATGTTCGATTAAATAAATGAAGGGAACCTAATACTCAAATTGAAAATTCAAGTAATATTAGATTTATTATAATGATTTCTGTATTTCATGTTAGTGCGGTTCGAAATAAAGAAAATCTAATCGGAAGCGTAGAAACCAGGAACTCAATGGTGCACCGAATGATTCCTCGGTTGAATTAATGGGCAGCAACGGTTAAGTAACAAACTTATCGCTATTGGCTCGATCAAAGTAAACTGATGGGATATTCAGCCATTATAATGTGTAGTATGTCCCGCTCTTCAATTTTGCCTCAACTGATGTTAAGAAGGTGGCGATGGCCTGATGAAATTCACTCTGGCACCTGATGTCTGACGGAACAACCAGGTTCGATGGTTATAATGATTGCACCGCTCGAGAAACCAGGATCCTTGCCACCTGAACGTTTTGACCATCAGGTAAGGCATAATTTTCCTCGTGTTAATCAAAGTTTAAACTTTGAGCCTGCTGAAAAAAAAATAATTTTATCATTGAATACATGTTAAAATATTGTAATAGTCAAAAATCACGTAATTAGAAATATATCTACATGAAGATGAAATCAGTCGAAATATATCTACATGCTTCCGTGCCTGACAAATTTAGGCCCGCTTTGACAATGAATTATTTCGTACCTGAAAATATTAGAAGCTATTATCATCAGACAGGATCTTTTGGTATTTTTTGATACAACTAATTTCCAATAAAATGCACAAAACATAAATCGTTAATGAGACGCATTTTCAATTTTATGTAAATGAAGAATCTGTTCACTATAAACTTTGTTTTTACTTACCTACCTCTGTTTGTCCAGACTTCCACTTGTTAATGACATTTCACATTGAATTTCAGATTTCTTCTTTCAGTAAATAACACCCAATTTCTGTATAATTTGAAATTTGCTTTTCCGTTAAATTCTTTATTGCGTCGGTTGAATATCTTCCGATATCGACCACGGTATTGCTGAACGATACTATTCTGCTTAAGGGAGCTTTCCAGTGTGACAGCCCCAAAAATCGCTGTTTTTCGCGATTTTTTTTTTTAAAGAAAAAATAGTCTCATCGATCTGGTTTTTTTTTGTATATTAATTGGGTATTGAAGAATACAAAACAATTTTTTAAAGATCGATTTATTCATTAATTTATATCTATAAAAATGATGAAACAATTGTTGCAGAAAATGCACTCGGATGTGGTGTCCACGTTGTGGGTCACAATTTTGATCTGAAACAAAAAACACAAAAAGATTATTGATCGGTATATAATTGGCTTTCGTGCTATGGAGGCTTTTTTCTTTTTTTTTTTTTTTTGCAGAAATGGCGCCGGTTTGAAAAAAAAGTATCGATTTTAGCATTTTTTTTGGCAGTTTTTTTTACAAAAAAATAGGAAGATGTCAAAAAAAAAAAAAAAAAAGCTTCCATAGCACGATAAACAATGACGTTAAGAATATTGTGTAAAAAATTCAACTCGATAGCTTTAAAACTCTGCCCTCCAAGTTGGACATCGTTTTGAAAAATACTGTTTCGAGAAAAACGCGTTCAAAGTTTCAAGTGAGGAAATTTTAGGTAAATTGTTTACTTACCGTCAATCAGCGATGCCAGGTCCATACAATATCCCTTCTGCTTCTTCGAAAAGATCGTGCTCAATGGATTGTTCAGTCCGACGAGCTGTCCTCGCCTCTTTGCTATCCAGGGACGCCCGGCGGTTTGCTTGGGTGATGCGCGCATTCTTGTACTTAGCGGCGAAATCTGCGGCGCTCGGCCCTATCGTGCATCCCATCGTCTCCAAAATTTTTAAAATTGGGTCATAACCCTCATTGAAGGTGCACACAGCACACTGCGTAGCGATTTCTACTATCTGCTTGCCGCAGAATACGTACTTTGGGTCTAGTTGCCACACACAGTGATTGATTGATTTTCAAGAATTTAGCACTCCATCCGCTTTTTTTTTGAAAATTGAGTGCGACAAAAAAATAAGTCGCGCGACTAATTTACGGCTAATTAACGCCAAATTATGCAATAGTCCGAATTTACATTTTCGACAATTGGCGAGCCAAGTTCATGTACGTGCAGGTAGGAACGAGACAATAGAAATAACGATCGCACGGGCAAACGGCCGACGCGTTAGCTGTAGCGCTCCGTTGCCTTCTTCCAAGAAATGCTGTACAGTAACCGAAAAAATCTGAATTTCGGCATGAAAATTTCAGGGAATATTCGGAAGAGTGTATACTATTCGATAAAGCAAAAAAAAAAATCGATTTTTTGAAAATTTCACACTGGAAAGCTCCCTTAATCAATTCACGTTACGTGAAAATAAATAACAGCATAACCTCAATCCACGGCCTCACGCGCGAGAGATTTACAGCTTTAGTTACATTTTGTGTACGTTGGCGCTCCGCTCAGCAGACGAAAACATCGCCGCAGGGCGATTTCACCGACCAATGAGATTGAATTATTTGGCGCATGCGCATTGTATGTATAGTTTCAAGAGATTGTCCCGGTATATGGTGGACGTTCATAACAGGGTGCAAGGTTTCTTCCCTTATGTTTTTCTGCCAGGCTTAAAAAAACCCAAAATCCGCGCTTGGGCTCCCCCACCATAATGGTAACTGTCATAATCACGAGCCTGATTATGGTGGATCACTATTCATGAAAGCCGCAAAAAATGTAGAATTTCTTCTTTGATAGCAAATTACGAGCGGCTGGTGTGGTAGCTCCGTTAGTTTTTACCAATCTTGAATACAGACCCACTGCGGTAGGATCTCAGGTAAAATCCCATACTCCACGCATTCGCCTCCAATGTTGCATCATGCCGTTGGGCCTCGGTCGAGATGCCCGTGCTTTAGCTATACCTGTGCAGTCACACGCCAGAACCCCCCCCCCCCCCCCCCCACAGCGCTCGGATCAACCAGAATTGGAACGTGATATAACACAAGGCGCACGCGATTCACTAGTATCCCACATGCAACATCTTTGGCGGATTCACGTTAATGAATGTTAAGGTAGTTGTCGTGAAAAACGCGTACAGTCAGAAAATTCTGAAATTTTGCATATTCATTAAGGACATGATGATACAATCACGTCTTAAATTTGAAATCGATTGACCCTTTCTAACTCGAGATACACTCAATTAAAAATCGGTTCATTAATATGGAGAGTATAGGCACAACATAGTGCTTGTACCAATTTATCAGTCTTAATAAGAAACTGACTGTCAGAAATTTTCAAAAAACTAACAGTCACTTAATGTTTGTGTTCTGAATTTTCAGAAAAAATGAAATGAAATATCGTCCGTCTCATTGTCAATAAATAATAATGTGAAGTTCAACAGTTTATGAAAAAGTATACCTACTCGCTAGTGGGACAGAAACAAATTGACAACGCCGTACGTAAGTATGGATATTATTTGCGCGGTAAATTCAAACGGACGGAGGGACAAATGGATATACAATAATATTTTCAGTACTCCTATATTTATTGCTGATAAAATATTTTAAATTTTAACTTGTACAAGAACAATTTTATCACAATCTTTGTATCAAATATAGAGGAAACACAGGATACAATAATACAGAAGCATCTGAAAATTAAACTTGGAAATATTAATAATAAACGATATAAATATAACGCGACATACAAATTTCCTTTAATCATATGTGTTTTTTATCTTCAAAAAAATGAACATTTTTGTAATTACATACTTATCCGTAGTGACTTTTTCTAGACAAGAAAGAAATTGAATATTAATTAAAATTTAACTTTGTGAAGAAGTTCGTGACCAGGAGGTTGATTAAAGATTTTCCGTCCAAAATGCTGAACTAGCAACACCTGAGCATGAACTGGTCGTCAAATTTTAAATATTCCTGAAGATGGTCGGCAGGGCCCGGCCGAAACGTCGGAAACGATTATTATGTTTACGTTTTCAAAATCATTAAACTTCTCTTCCTTACCGGAATTTTCGACTAATTTTACCTTAAAATTTAACGTGAAACTCGCATAGTCATTACAAATAAAATATACCATATATTTTTGGTAACACAATAAATAATATTAATATAATCTTTGTGTTAAACTTAAATTAAACACAGCATATAAGACAATTGAAGTTTTTTAAACTCAAATAATATAAATAATAAATGAAAGAAATATCACGTGAGTAACATATATTGCAATTATTCACATATATTTTCGGAATTAAAGTGGGTTAGGATTTGCGCAAGTATGCGCTTATTTTTTGGACTTGTGGCTTGCCATTTTTGAGCAGAGTGAATGTTTTGACAAGACCTTTCTCTCCTTCTTCATCATATGTTTTTTTCAATATTTCAAATGTTAGGCCTTCTTTGGCCATTTTTCGTAACATACCATCTTTCAGAATACTTTTCAGCGGTTTTGATAAAGGCAATACCATGTTAATCCTTTGTGAGTCGATAATGTGGTTAACAGACTCGGCATAAGTCTTAGCACTCTTAAAAATGTCTTCATTGCCAAGATAAGATGATACTAGAGATTTTAAGACATACGCGTCATAAAATGCTCTATGAAAAGCTCCATTTGACTTTTGTTGCAAGTATTCTTTAGCTAGAGTTTCTAGTTTGAATGCTCCCTCACCGGTTCTTTCATGGAAACGTTTTTTAAAAAGTGGTAAACTGTCACAAAATCCAGCAATAACCTCAAAATCATCAACTATACTGAATCTAAAAATTGCTCGAATTAAATGAGAAACAGTAGTACAGCAATGAGAGTTCTGAGTACAAACACCTTCTTTACCGACCGAGCCGCTCCGCGCACACCAGACGCAAACCCTTGAAGGGCACCCGCACTCTCGTCAGATGAAATGTGCTCTGCCGTACCGATTTGAGGTCAAAGACGTGAAACCTTACCAACAATTCTTATCGGTCGAGGGTCAAAATCGTGCTGTTTTAACGACCAAAGGTCAGAGTCTCGATGTGGTGCTCGCCTGCCAACGGTGGAAGGCGCAGCGTAGGGCGTGAACTTTTTTACCGACCTGGATGTCGGTTACCCGTCCCGCATTTTTTTCCCACGATAGGACTGCTGATGTGTAACATTAACCACTTCAAATTCCTTTCCCACGGTAGGACTGCTGATGTGTGTCATCAATCACCCCTACATTCTTTTCCCACATTATCAACCACGTAACGTTCCAAAATTATTAGTTCCGAGAATTGTTTTTATCCACTCGGATATCGATGATGTGTAACATCAACCACCTCACGTTCCTTTTCCACGTTATCGACCACGCGACATTCCAAAATTAGTGGTTCTGATAATTGTTTTTCACTTACTCGGATGCCAGTTTGATATCAACTACGTGACATTCTTTTTGGCTTGTAACTGTCATGTGAACTTAACAATGAATTTTGAACGGGTTCAGTCAAGATCAGCGTGCAAGGTCGACCGATAGTTGCGGTACATTCAGAGCCATGGATCTGCGGTGTTGGGTTACTATCGCTATAGAAATGCGAAACATAACTCGGTATGAGTACGGCTGGGTCAACTATGGAGAGGAAGGTTGAATCTTACATAAGCTTTGTATTGGAAAAAATTCTCACTTAAGAGCTAAAGTAAAGGTGAAGGTGTAAAATTATTTTAAAAACATTCTTTAAAAAACAGTTTTATTGGGTGCAATTTTTAGGGTACAGTTGACGATCACTTCACAACGATAGTACAATAATTCTATTCAACAGTATCATTGCCAGAATGATATAGTATTCGCCAGGAATGCGGGACCGTTCTTGCAGACGCTTCTGCGCAGTAACACAAATCGTACACCCTCGCCATCCGAACAGTATGATGATTTTGTAGCCAATTTTGAAGTATCAAAACGTTTTGTGCTGCACAGATTGCGTTGGGTATTGTATGCACGTCACATTTAAGAAACACAGCTGAAGTTTTTTGCAAGGTTTGAAGCGACGGACAGTCAAAGTCCAGCATATCGATGATTTGAACTTTCGGGACAATTTTGAACAACCAATCTCGTTTTTCTTGTCCTTTTACGTACACGGTTTCAGCTTTGCACAGCCTGTCTTCAATGGTCCACTCAACTTCCTCAAACGGTATGATTCCACAGCTCCAAGGTAAACCGTGAACATCGCGTTCTAACCAAGAATTTTGGCTTTTGTATTTGACGTTCAGACAATCCCATTGGTAAGGTGGCTTGAAAAAAAACATTGATGGAGGTGCTTCCGAGTAAATTAAAATCATAGCCAATTCTTTCAATGTAAAGGTATTGTTGGAAGGTCTACGAAAGCCTTGTATGTCAACGATAAGCTCCATATTTGAACTGTGCGAGATAGTGGGAACGGGTCAGCTTTTATACCGACTTTTTCACTCCACCAATGAGCGAGTTGTATTCGACAATACGATCGTAAACAATCAAGCAGTACGCCGATGTTTCAGCGGGAAAGTTGGCTTTAGCTTCAAATTCAAGACGGATGTCGACAGGTCCGTACTTCAAAGATTCGTTTTGTTTTGAACAGTCGATAACGAATAAGGAGACGTCTCGAAGGAATTCACTCTTTGTCAGCAACGGCTCGGGGTTCTTGTCGTAGTAGGTAGCGTGTGTTACGTGGGGGTGAGGGTGTACTGAGCGGTGGTAGTTAATGATTAATTGAATAATCTAGCTCCCACGTAACGACAATGAATAATAATTAAAACTAAGAAAAAGACTTACCTCTCGATAAGCCGGTAATTTGTAGGATCGTGTTGCTATAGACCTGTACAGGTCTGTGAGGTTTGTTTAAATAGTTGAGGCTATTTTATAATAAAGAAAATGGGAAGAAGGTCGCTCAAAATAAATGTTTAAAAAGATTTAACTGGTAAAAGATGAAGTATATTCTGGTTCAATTTAGTTATTGAAATATCTGGTAACAATCGATGGTGATAATTATATATATGAGCCAAAAATAACAATTTATAAAGTTTTCAAATTGAATAAAAAAATCGCGTGTTATACTATTCTAGAAGATAATATTATTTGGTACCAGGAACATCTACTCTGAACGATGGTTATAACTAGCTGGTCGTGATAATTGTATTGTATCTCTCTTTTTAGATTATCTTAAATCGTTTAATATAATATATATATATATTTAATATATATATTTAATCGTTTAGTCTTATTTGTTAATTCTTGGGAACAATAAGTGGAATTTAATTGGGGGTAGTGAAGCTAGCCACCAATTCTATGCTTGGTTTTTGTGAATTTACTGAAGTAGTTTTGATTATCAAGGTGAACAAGAATTCGTCTAATTTCGAAGATTAACACTCGGATTGACTTAGCTTTTTGGTGAATCGGTCGACGAGATTGAGAGCCGTCGGATCGTGTCGGTCTGCGTCGGTAGAATGCTGGACCAGGGGCCTCACCTCAAATTTGGAAGAGTTGATGAATCGAATGATGTTGAACGCTGGTCACTTAGTCTTTGTGAATTTAGAATGATATCTTGTTATCGAAAGTTTGAAAGTGTCTGTTTGTGATTTTGATGATAAGTTAAAATTGATTGGAACGATTATTTATTAAAAATGATAGTGTAATTATTATTATTTTTACTTAAGATTACCTGATTCGCTTGAATCAGGGCCGAACTCAATTTTAACTAAGGAAAATGGAATATCATAAAAATGTCTATTCACGAAATGACGAGATTTAGTAAAGAACAGAAAAGATGGAAATGTAGAAGATAGTGAGTCTTTTGCAGCTAACAGAATAACTGAATGCTCGAATTTAACGAATTAGCGCGAGACTTTAGGCCGGTCACAATTAAGATTTTCCAAACGCTACTCTTGCTCGAGAGGGCTAATCCGGGTTTACGTCCACGCACTTCGCGACTTGACAGACGAAAGACGCAGCTTCTTGGGCCCGAGGGTCCAAGGAGCTGCAGTTGTAATAAGTTACAACGGTAATTAGCCAATGGGGAGCGAGGCGACCTCCTGGCGCCCAAATCCACATGGTCAGCGTCACTTCACGCTCTCCAACGGTGTTCCGACGATTCTCAATCTCGTCGGTGACATATTGAAAATATGGACAAAAGATATTTGCATGCAATGTTTACACATTCATTCATACATTCCAATGAGTAATCTATTTTAATTTGATAGTTCTGAAGGTAGTGTTTTATCCTAGTTATTGATTATAATTTTAATTTAAAAAGAGGGATATTTTCAGGCTGAGCACTACTGATACTAACTCAGCAGTCTCTCATCTCAGTTCTTGGTACCAGCTAAATAAACGAAAGTGGAACCTTATGCTAGGGATCGTTGTTGGTCTCTACGTGACTTTTGCCAGGAGGGGTGGAACTCGCTGTTATTAGAATATGAGATTTGAATGAAATGATATACGTGCATTGAAGTAATCAAAGAAATGAAATGAAATAGAATTTTAAAAAGGTACGCCAAGGCAGTACGTCGGGGCGTAACACGTGGAAGTTTGCGAACATCTCGTACAGGAGCGCGTACAGATTACGACTCATGTTGAGGTTCAGGTTACCGTACGGATAAGATTAGAAGTTTAAAAATAGCTTGACGTCCGTGATATTGCAATAATCGAAATGACTTGCGTTCTTGCCGGTCTTGTTCTTTCTACTTGTTTGCAAACCCGAAATAACGTACCGAGGCTTTTCAAGCTGAGTGGAAGTTTTCACAGTCCAAACGTGTTTCGATGTTGTGCAACTGCGGAAGCTCATCGAAATAGGCGGATCTCTCTGAATGAAATTTAGTAGGTCAACTCTTTTCTGATCCGCGAGTTTCAAATACGGTATTAGCCATTTCACTGCATTCATCGTGATTTTGAATTCCTCCTCTTGAGTCTGCATGATTGCGTCGACGTCAGTTTTTGATCTCGTCAAAATTAACTCATGTTTCGCGTTGACAATGATCTTGCGGTAGTCTTCAGCGAAACCCAATGTCATGCTGAGCGTTATCGGTACGTAAAAATTACCCTCGGCATCGGTTAATTTTTTCTTCTCTTCTACATCAAGCCATCCAGCATTCTTCATCAGCCAAGTCTGACCAGGGTGCAGGGAAGCGTAACACTTCATGAGACTTTTCAAGCCAACGTTCTTGCTTCTATCAACCTCAACTGCGTTAATTTCGTAGCGAATTTCTTCAAACAGATGACAGATCGCGTTGTTTACGAGCTGTGTGTTCACAGTAGCTGTACGATCAGGTTTGAGGAGTCGTCCATGGATATGTACCGGACTTTTGCTGGGTAATATGCATAAATCCTGATGCTGAAAGGTGATTCGAATTTCATGGCTGTTGTTGAAAGCTGACAAGGCGTTAGGTTTGTGAGCGTGAATCTTGCAATGCGCAACGGATTCGTCAAAGGCGACTGGTGTTTGAATGTTTAGGATTTCTTCCTCCATGGTAAGTAGCAGATGATGAAACAGCGTAATCGGATTTTCAGTTGTCAGAAATTCCTTTTTCAAAAGGTGTCAGTTTCAGACCCACAGCTACCAGGAACTTCACGTTTCGAGGTGTTAACGGTTCGAGAATCGATCGATGACTGATCTGATCGGGGCATGCTGACTTACTGATATACCTACTCTTTGACAGTCTGTTATGTACAATTCCCACCGTTTATCGTGATTTGATATGTAGTCTCACAGTAATAACTTCTCCACGAAAATTAACCAGGTCTCCGTCTTGATCCAGTAACCAGAACTGAACGTGATCTATGGTCCTAACGGTGATCGGAAGGCGAATGACGTGCGACAGTACTTCCACGACCTTATATCCTGGTGGGACAGTCGGGAAAAACTCGTGAATAGTGTGTACTTTGTGTCCATTGACGTAGGCGCCCGTTGTAATGCTACACGCGACTCGCAACGCGTTGACCTTGAGTATAGTTACAGGCACGTCTGATTCGTGAGTTTTATCAACCTCCAATACATGTGGTGTGAATCCCGAAAGTTGAGCAATGGAATCATTCGGCCCAGAGTTAATCGTGTGGTTATGTGTGATTTCGCTGCGAAATGTATTATTGTTAGGTTCAATGGCGGGCCTGATATCTGTATTTCTTAGCATGTTTTAAAGATACTTCTCTATGTCCTCGATCTCGTAGCTGCCGGTAGGTATGGTGATCACTTTATCAGCTACGTAAATTTTATTGTGACCAACATCAACGTTGGGAATCGAATTAAAGGTTAACAATTCTACCAAGCCAAGAGCATAACCTTTATCACGAGCAAGTTCGATCGGTGGGAAATATTGTGCATCGGAAATCGAAGAGGTTCCCGAAATCGTTAACGTTAACGAATCATCCATGACTGCGAGTGGTAGACTGACTTTGGTGAATCACGCACTATGTTTATATAGCTTACCACTCAGAAATTTCAGACACAAGTCTCTGCATTCAAATGTATTATAATCCTAGTACCTTCCACGATTGTATTTCACACTACCAACGCCGAGGTATTTTTTGAGGTCTGAGGGTGGTTAAAGGTTGCCGAAAGTGTCAAAGTAATCGATATTATTGTCGCGTTTCTTGTATGCATTCCAGTGTGTTACCGGACCGTCTTCGTCGTCAAGGTTGATTATAGCTGACTCGTTTTTTCGTGGACCGTTTTTGGGCATTTCGTTTCGCATGAAAACACCGCTGAAATGCGGAACCTCAAAGATTTCTGCATATTTCAACAAGTCCCAATCAGTCAACGCTCGACGTGGTAGCATCGCATCTACTTTTTTGAAAGATGAAGACCGAGACCTGTTTTGTACGGCTTCATGTGAAGCCCTTTGCCAAACGCGATAGCTCCCATAGTTTTGTTGTGCTGTTTGCTTTCTTCCAGTTCTCGTTCAGCAGCACTTGCATCGTTCACAGCTTTCGCTATACCTGCAGCACCACCGGCTGACGCGCCTGTAGCACCAAGTCTAGCAAGAATAGGAATCAGAAACGGTAGAAAACTAGCGACTTTTGAAGGTACTGGTAGGACGCGACTAGTTCGCACTTTACATTTAACTCCCACTTTTTAACGGCATTTTCAGCTCCCTGCAGCGCAGATTCGACAGCTACCTTTGCATCGTTGCTTGGAACCATAAAACGTCTTGCAGCATTTGAAATTTTTCTCAAGGTCACATTTTTTGATCTTTGAATTCCCATTCTAAGTGTTGATTCTACTTTTATTGTATTAGCTATTGCCCAAACCGCTGCTTTTTTACCCAAATTGGCGTCCGACGCGAAAACCCGTTTCCCAGCTTCCTCAGCCAACACCCTGTCAGCCTTGTTTCTAACTCCAAGATGTTCACCATTCTGCGAGCAAGCAATGACATGGTCCTTGCAAGCTGCGTCGAGAAGATTGATTCCCGGTTAACCCCGCGCGAGTCTCTTTGATAACTTTGTATCAGACCCACAGTACTGATAACCAGGTACATGCAATTTGACTGGAAGGCTGTTGATGATTTTATTCGCCAGACCCTTGCCACAATGTTGCCGCCTGCTGGTTCGTCTACCTCTGTACACGATCATGTTCGTGCGTTGACTGAAGAGAAGTGCTTTGAAATGGGATATTTATAGCAAATCCGATCGGTCGTTTTCGAGATGCGGTATGAGAAACAACCTACTAAGCTTCCCGTAATGAATTTTGACAAATTTTCCGAGCAAAATGTCAAAAAGCACAAAGGGTACGGTGTTTTACTTTCGAATTGTGTACGTGCAATATTCTGTGGACCGTCGAATTGTGGTAGGACTAATGCGTTGCTCACACTTATAACCCATCCAAACGAAATCAGATTTGAAAATATCCACGTCTACTTGAAATCTCTCAACCAACCTAAATACCAATTGTTGAAGCAATTGTTGGACCATGTTGAGAATACGGAGCATTTTGCGTTATCCGAGCGTAAGCAAGTGATTACACCGGAAGAAGCACGGCCCAACCCAATAATCATATTTGACGCTGTAGCGTGCGAGAAGCAGGACAATATTAAAGTCTCCTTTTGCATGGGTAGACATCACGACGTTGACTGTATTTATCTCTGTTCGACGTACGCGCGTATTCCCAAACATATCGTGCGCGACAACGTAAACTTACTCGTGTTATTCAAACAAGTCGATATGAACCTGAGACACGTATACAAAGACCATGTGAACACCGATATGTCTTACACAGAGTTCAGAAGTGTGTGCTCTGGATGCTGAAACGGTGAGAAGTACGGGTTTCTGATGATCGACAAAGACAGTGAGCTCAACGAAGGACGATACAGGAGGGGCTTCGATTCTTTTGTTAGCCTGTAAAGAAATAAAATCTAGCATTTTTGAGCGAGAGACGCAGTAGCGTTGCAGACTCAGTTGCGTCAACATGCAGAGCTCTGAAATTTCCAAGCAAAAGGATGTCCTACATCAGATCGCTTAAGCAAGTGCTGCGATCCGTCGAAAACACAGATTGCTCAAGTCGTGCAAGGAATCTACGACTCAGAAATTGAGTGACGTTTTCAAACCAGTAGTGACTCCGTTGCAAGAACTGGTGAATGTTACAAAAGATACCAAACTTTTTAAACAAGAGGTGGAAGAAATTGGAGAAGAAATAAATGAAACGAAAAATGAAACTGTCTCGGAAATAGACGATTCCTCTGCTTCGGCAGGAGACGGAACGATCGTAGAAACACTGGTCGAGAAAATCAAGGATGAGTATTCCGCACTGATGAGAAATGCGAAGACAAAAGGTGAATTGGACGACGTGTACGGTGTACGCAACCTCTCAAACGGACTAATGATTGGTGATTCGTTGATATCTTTTGAGAGTGACTACATTCGTACTGGCGATACGCTTCACCCGAATAGGAAGGGTTTGCTGGAACTTTTGTTCAAAAAAAAGCCTGACGGTTCTTCTGTGAGCGCCAGAGATCGGGAAAATTTTAAAAACATAATCCTCGCAGCGAACGCGCATAAAAAATACTACTCATCCGATGGAGCTGTTCGAAACGATAACAGTTTCAAATTCGAAAATGTCATTGCCGAATCGATAAATTATTCCCCAACACCTCGCCAAAAGTGTAAAGGTCTACTTCCGCAAGCTGTGATCAATCGACAAAGTGTTAAAACGGAATAAGTTTTCTGGGATGAGCCAAACGAGTTAGTGGAGCGTCTTCGTTCACTCCTGGCATCTCTGGCAGCAGGAAATCCGAGTCACAATAACGGAATGATCTCCATTATCGAAGAGCTACGCGAAGCAGGAATCATTTATTAAGCAACTTCCATCGTTTTTGCATTCATCACTGAGACGAGCGTCAACGTGTTTGGACGGCATTTGGATAAAAACACGGCCGCGAGCACTCGCGGTTTTCCGGGTGTCGGATTTCAAATAACAGCGGACGGGCATTACGATATACGGAACAAGAGACTGTGCAATGTCGCAGATCCCGCAGAGCCGAACAATGATGTCACTTTAAAAATCTTGAGACAAAAATTCGACGTGCTTCAAAAACAAATAGACACCCTTGATCAAATGATCAAAGCTTTAGAGCTCACCACGGAAAAAGCCTTGCATACCTTTTACACAGACTTTGAAACAGGCAGAGACCTGTCGATTTGAAACGCTGATAACATTTCTGAATTGGACACTCGACTAAGAGCGTTGGAATATGAACAAGGAAAAGCAAGCACTGGTGACGGAACTTCATAAGCCTGCACGCCGGAATTACCCGCGTCGACGTGTAGACGTGCGCGGCATCAACGAGACCTGGCAGGCGGATCTTGTTGATATGACGTCATACGCTGGACAAACAAAGGCTACAAGTACATGCTCACAGTCATTGATATTTTTTCAAAGTTTGCGGGGGCTGTACCGATAAAGAGCAAGTCTGGAGATAATGTTACGAAAGCAATGGAATCTCAACTTCTTCAAGGACGGGTGCCGAAACATTTACACGTCGACAGAGGAACGGAATTCTACAACTCGAAATTTGAATCGCCTATGACACGTTACGGAATCAAACTATACTCCACGCACAGTAATTTAAAGGCTTCGATCTGTGAACGTTTCAATCGGACGCTGAAAGGTCAAATGTGGAAACAGTTCAGCATGCAAGGAAGCTTCAAGTGGCTCGACATCTTATCTGATTTGGTTTCGGCTTACAACAACGCCAAACATCGATCTGTACGAATGAAACAGTCGGATGTCACCGTTGCAAACGAGAGGCTGTTATTACGTCAGGTGTACGGAGGGCTTCGAGCGATACCTACCATATCGGCAAAATTCAAATCCAGCGACAAAGTTCGAATCAGCAAATTCAAAAACGTCTTCAAAAAAGTTTACACTTTCAATTGGACGATCGAAATATTCACGATGAGGCGAGAGGAAAATACTTATCCTGTGACGTACAAGCTCAAAGACTACCGAGATCAACCTATCGCTGGTGGCTTCTACGAAGAAGAGCTCCTCAAGCTTAAGCATCCGGATATCCATCTGGTGGAGAAGGTGCTCAAGAAGCGTGGAAGAAAAATATACGTTAAATGGTTAGGTTTTGACAATACACGCAACAGTTGGATAAACGAATCGGACACGTAACATTGATTAAATGAATTTTTTGTAAAAACGTATGTGCCTCTCCATTTGATATCCGATACATCACAAGTATGCATCTTCATCATTTATACATTTGACAGACATATGCATCGTTGTACAATTTTTTATATTTCGGAGCGCTCTTATTCCCCATCCTGCATAATAATATTTTATACATCATGCTACAGTTATAAATTACAAAACTAAGGTGCAGGCTTGTAGCCCCACGGAAGGGTGTCGGTTGTCTTTTGAAACACGATCCGCTTGTTGTCATTCCAGCTGAGTGCCACCTTCTGCTGTTCTACAGTGTATACCTCGTGCTTTCGACTTAATATCAAATGCCGTTTTGTAGAGAAATTTTCACGGTTCAAAACACATTGCAAATAATCGTTGAAAGTTGATTCTTTCAACGCTGATCCTTTGACACCTTTGGCACGTTTATTGTCTTTCTCATCTCCTAAGACTCGGAATGCGTACAATTTAGCTCTTAATCCTACAAATTCCAGCATTATTGTCCCGTTATTCTCGTCTTTCATCATGCCGAGAAATTTTTTGTTGGCTAAAGGCTTTCCGTAAACGTTGTCAAGCGGATAATCAGACGTATCGAATTTATGCAAGTCCTCCTTCATATATTCGTATATGTTGGGGACGGTAAAGTTGTGAATTAAACTGTCGGTATCCGTATACATTAATTTTGCTCGGTTGCTGAATTTCCGTTCAATATAATTGTAATGAAAATCGTAGATGTATGTTTTAGACAGATCCAGGATGGAGAAACCTGCATACAATGGTTTATTGAACTTGACTTTCGTCTTACTCATTTCGACGATAATCATCTCTGTGTCGAAAACGGTGCACCTGTGAAAATTAGGTTTGGCTATGGTAGCTCCAGCACCTTATCTTCCATCCCATTTCGTGATCAGCCTGAGATCCCTATACTTTCCAACATTTTTCATTGTTTTGCCAAAAACTGCGTTGTTCATCAGCTTGTAAAAATTTTTCTCGATTTCGTTGTGAGATTTTTTTCCGCAAATCAGTATTCAAATCTATGTATTTTTTGAGCCACGGGGTTTGTCTGAATTTGAAAACTCTGTGAATTTTGAGTAATTTCAAGCCTAATTGTAAGCATTGTTTCAAAACGCTGTAGTGAACAACGTAGTTTTTCTTGGAAAGTAGCGTGGGCGTCAATTTCGGTTGTTTTTTTTCTCGAGATTGTAGGTATATAGTGCTCCGGACATAGTGGTAAATCTTTACGAATTTCATGCATTTCCTCAGGATATTCTAAATCCACCTTTAGCATGTAACTGAACTCCATATTGTCCGAGATGGTACGAACGTCGCATTGTCCGAAATTTGATACCCATGCGAAGGAACTGTATAGCAGAGCAAAGCTCATAGCTGCACCGTACAAATTATTAACGTCAAAGTGCATGAGATAAGATTCTTCAACCTCAGGACCGAATGCCTCCCCCATGTACCTGTTGCTAGCCTTTGCGTATCTGTTCAAGCACTGTGACACACCACCTCGAATACCTTTCTCAATAAACATAACCACATCTATGTCGGTGAGAAGCTCGAGCTCGATGTCGGTACACTTTAACATCGCACCAAACGACAGACCGGGCGCGGTGTAATAATGTAACGGATCCAGGTTGTACGTTGGCCAACAGCTCTGTCGAAAGTTTTGAAAAACGTCGGCTAGTAAAAACACGTCCGTCTGTAAATACAAGTCCGAATACTCTCCCGAAGTTTGAACGTTAAATGTCTGCCAAACTTCACATGCATGTGCATAGTCGTCGTCTGATATATTCCGGTCATTCAATTTTGAATAAAACTATTGTTTGACTGGTAAATGTTTTTCCTCGAGCTTCTCCCAACTGTCTATGTATTCGTACGGGAACACTCCTTTTCTGGTCAATAACTGAAATTTGTCTGAGCTACGATAAAATTTTCGTGTGATTGATTTCTGATCATCACCGAGATACGTTGCTAATTTCTCAAGACTACTGCGCATGAAACGGTACGAATCTACGAATCTAAACTTTATATCTGTCCCCTTGACATATTCTGTAAAAGAAATGTACATTTCTTTGTTCACGGGTAGAAGCTCAATCGTGCCCTCGAACAATGTAGCCAGTGCTTTGATCAGAAAATGTGAATCGTAACCCGATAGATTGTGCAATATTACTGGGATAGTGTGCGAATTTTGGTAATTTAGATTGCAACCTCGATGAGCAGCACCATGTTACTTTCCCGTGAAATGGCAGTGATCACGATGTTTCATGTCTGTGAGTGTAAACGGCTTTTCACAAATGTGACACACTGTTGTTGGATGAAATTCCTTGATTTTATTGAAATTGAGCGGTTCCATCGGTACAACAGTTTTGGAATAAACTTCTAACGAATGTACTACATCCGCTAACTCATTCACAAACCATTGAATGCAAGTCTTTCCACAATTGATTTCGAATTTTGAAAGCGAATCGTCGAACGCACAATGTAGATAGTAAGCTATACTATACGGAAGATGCTTCTGGTAAATTGTTCCATTTTCCCCAAAACTTTCAAGAGTGGGCTGCAGCAGACATTCTAGATCTGCGTTAACGCAGAACGGAACGTTTTCTTTGTGTTTGAAATTTTTAAATTTTAGAATTTTTCCTCCTCTGTAGGTAGAATAACTTTGGTTTTGTTTAAATTCATGCAATCTACATCATGCTTGAACAAACACTTTTCAGATTGAAAGTGTGATAGACACAACCAAGTACGACGTTTATGTTTAGAAATTTGAGAACTTGTTAATCGAGACAGATTTCGAACACAAGTAAAATGAAAGATTCTATTTTTTTCATAATTTTCCATATCAACGTCATCATCGTCATCGTCAGTGATTTCAGTTCCTATCGCCAAAAGATGAATTACAGGTTTGTCAGACTCATTCTGACTCCGGTGAATCGGTACTATTTCACTTTTTTTCCGATCATTTTGGTCTATAGCATAAATCTTAATTGAACGACCGTTAAGCTTCTCAAATTTTAAGATGGTGTTTTTGTCTAAAGACATGGGAAACTTTATACCATCATACCGTAGCACTGAGCTGAACTGCGGGTACGAGCTGGTCGCGTTAGGATGGTTGTTGTCGGCTGGGAACAGAGCTGCGGTGACCGACCAAAGAAAGCAGTAAGAGTCGTTGTTTCTGATGTTTACGACAGCCTTCTTATCACTGATATGCTTAGGTAACGGGGTGTATGTGAACACACCACC